>NC_057794.1:381095749-381370385 GCF_018294505.1 Triticum aestivum | reverse complement strand
GTTTTTTCTTTCTTAGGGAGGGCGGGCGGTTGTTTTTAATGTTAGGTTCGGGGCGGGTTGGGTGTTATTAGAATAAGGCGAAAGTGTTATATATATATATATATATATATATATATATATATATGTGTGTGTGTGTGTGTGTGTGTGTGTGTGTGTGTGCGCGCGCGCGCGCGCGCCCCTAGTGCATGATCAATAACATACCAATGCATCAAATCATTCTCTACAGACGCAAATTGCATCAGGCCAAGCCACCATCAAGTCAACTATGGATCAAACACTGTTTGGAATTGAACCGGATGCCTCCGCCATGGTGGCAGCTGCCTCTGCTAAGCAAAGGAGTACTAATCAGATACGGCTTCAACTATAGCAGCTCGTAAGTCAAAAAACTACTTTCTTCGTCTTATAATATAAAAGCATTTTTGACACTATATTAATATAAAAAACGTTTTTATATTATGAAATAGAGGGAGTACTTGAGATGGAAAGTGTACTCAAGGAAAGAGCAAAAGGAAGCAAGACCCGGTCTCTGCCTCGGACCCGCCGAGGTCGCTCGCCGAAACAGCCTCGGCCTTAACCTGCCCCTCCTACGGCGCCGCCTGGGGCCGTCCCAAGCCAAACCGCCTTCAAATTGAGCCGTCACGGCTGCCGGGTGTTGCTGGGTCCGCGCAGGCCGTTTCCGCCTTGCTCCTGTGCACGGCCATCCCCCATTCCCCCTGCAGCACCTGCCGGCACCCGCGCCGAGCCGCCCCTACCGCCGTCTCACCAGTCTGCTTCTGCTGTGGCCGGCTTGTGAGCCGCCACAACTGTCGCGGCCTCCGAGCCGCTCTCGCCGGTGTGCTAAGCTGCCGCTGCGGTCGGCCAGCTTCAAGTCGCCGCCGCAGCCTTGAATCCGCCGGCCGTCGCTGAGCCGCCCGCCCTTATCCACTCGCGCGCTTCAGCTCGCCGCTGAGGGGCCTCTAAGCCGCACACCTCCGGCTCTAACCTGGCCACGCTTCTGTTTCCGAGTCGCCTCGGCCTCGAGTCGCCGTTTCCGCCGCGGTGGTCAACGGCCGCCACCGCCTTCATACAGCCTTCCTTGCTGTCCTGTCGCGTTGCAACTGCTGCTCCGTACGCAGTGTCTATATTAGCTGCTGCTCACAAGGGAATCAAGTACCAAGGCAACTCCGGACTGGGATCAGGTGACATGCCTCTTGGCAGTCACCGCGTAACATGCGCCCTCCCATCCACCGCTATTTTTTCATCCAACGGTTATCAGCGAACAAAGTAAAAGAAGGCAACAGCTAGCAGTTTTGGCATGGAGACGAGACGATGCGGGTGAAAAAGAGGAATAGGCGGGCTCCTCAGTTCTTTCCCGCGCCCGCTGCAGAGCAGATGGAATCGGCGCCGCACCGCCGCTGAGGGAACCGGCTACATCGCCGCCGTCGCCCGCCACAAGGCCACAAGATCCACCACCAGGTCGCCGCAAGGAAGTGGACGAGGGGTTGGGGTGGAGGGGCACCGCACGGATGGCGACGGGGCCGGGGCATCGCCGCCGCCGAGGTGAGTGAGGGAGCCGGGGCCGAGCCGCCGCGGAGGTGCTCGAGGAGGGGCTGTGGCTGAGCTGCACGCCGCGGAGGTGCTCGAGGGGGGCCGGGGCTGAGCCGCCACGGAGGTGCTCGAGGGGGGGCCGGGGTTGAGCCGTTGCGGAGGTGCTCGAGAGGCGCCAGGGCTGAGCTTCCACGGAGGTGCTCGAGGGGGTAGTGATTGAGCCGTCGCGGAGGTGCTACGCCGACACGTCGGACCTCTCCGATTCCGCCGATTTGGGTGCTTCTCTGCTCTAGATTGTGGAGCTTCTCCACCTCAACAGGAGCAACCTACAGGAGGTTCAGAGGTACTAAGGCACAACCCCTCCTTTGTTTCGTATATGTTTCTGTCTGAGGATATTTAGGACAAAATTTAACAGAACAATGTGTGTTGCTTGAGGAGTAATCTGTAGAAAATCATCATCCTGTTTATATCTTTTGAATGAAGACAATTGTTAGAACAAGTCCCTGATGTTGAAGTGATGTCATTGTACTTGGTGCACATCATTCAATTTTCTTAATCATTGCTGCACATCCGTGCTTGTTTTTTCTCTGATATACATGTCGTTTTGAATTTTGGCAGAATTTGGGTATTATGCAATTGTGAAAGTGTTGTGCAATGGCACAAATTGACAAGAGGATACCTCAAGTTGGTATGAGATTCAAAGATTCAAATGAGGCTTGGATGTTTTGGGTAGAATATGGGGGTCACATAGGCTTCGATGTGAGGAAAAGATGCACCAACAAAAGCAAATTTGATGGAAAGGTGACTTCATGCAGATTTGTTTGTTCCAATGAGGGTCTTAGAAGGAAATGTCAAACCGAACGTGAGCCAAAGCGTTTTAGAGCTGAAACAAGAACTGATTGTCTAGTTCGGATGGTTATTACATTGGATCGAGCGACAGAAAATTATGAAATTACTGAAGTTGTGTTGGAACACAACCACTACCTTCAATTGCCACAAACCCGCCACTTGTTGGTTTCACAAAGAAAGATTTCAGAACTGCAAGCTTTCGAGATAGAAACCGCTGATGATTCTGGAATTATGCCAAAACCCGCACATGAGTTTGCTTGTCGTAAAGTTGGTGGGCCGCTTAACCTTGGCTATACTTGCCGGGACCAAAAGAATCATTTGCGAAGCAAGAGACAGAGAGAATTGGCTTTTGGACAGGCTGGGAGTATGTTGAAGTATTTTCGCGACAAAGTTGCTGAGAATCCATCATTTCAATATGCGTTGCAGCTCGATTGTGAGGAGAATATTGCCAACATATTCTGGCTTGATGCTAAAATGTTACTTGATTATGCACACTTTGGTGATGTCACATTTGACACCACATTTGGCACAAATAAAGAGTATAGGCCATTTGGTATTTTTCTTGGGCTCAATCAGTTTAGAGAAACCACCATTTTTGGTGCTGCCTTGATGTTTGATGAAACACGAGACTCGTTTATATGGCTCTTCGAGAGTTTTCTAGCAGCACATAATGGAAGACAACCTAGAACTATTTATACGGATCAAGATATAGCAATGGGAAAAGCTATAGAGCATGTCTTCACGCAATCATATCATGGATTGTGCACCTTCCACATAATGCAAAATGCTGTCAAACATTTATCTTCAGTGAAGGACGAAGAGGAAGATGAAGTGGAAGATGAAGAAAAGGAGACTCACATTCTCACTGATTTTGGTGCATGTATGTATGGCTATGAGGACAAGGCAGAATTTGAAGAAGCGTTTGATAATATGAGACAAAAGGTGCATAAGCAAACTTGGTTAGATAGTATCTACAAGGTGAAGGAAAAATGGGCTGAATGTTATATGAGAGATGTCTTCAGTTTGGGAGTGAGGAGTACACAACTAAGTGAGAGCTTCAACATTGCATTGAAGAATCATTTGAAATCAGATTTCCATATTGTTCGATTCTTGATGCACTTTGAGAGGACGATGGAAGTGAAAAGAAGAAAGGAATTGGAATCTGAATTTGAGGCAAGGAAAAAATTACCAAGAATCAAAATGTTCACACCTATGTTGGTGCAAGCAAGCAAAGTGTATACTCCAATTATTTTTGAAGCTTTCCAAGGTGAGTATGAAAGATCCATGGCTGCATGTTGTAGAGTATTGGATGGAAATAACAAATTTGGTGTTGCTATTGGGAGTTTGCATGATGATTTACAGTTCGAGGAGGAGCGCATAGTGATAGGTGATCCTTTGACCCAAACCATTTCATGTAGTTGTGGAATGTTCAATAGGGCAGGAGTATTGTGTGGACATGGTCTCAAAGTTCTTGATTTGCTGAATATAAAGACAATGCCAACACATTATGTCTTAAAGAGATTGACTAGAGAAGCACGCAATGGAAGTATACAAGATAGGCAAGGAAGGAATGTTGTAGAAAATCCAAAACTAGAAGCTCAACTTCGGTACCAGGATTTGTCTCATAAATTTCACAATTTGGCACATAAAGCAGCCAACTATTTAGAATGTTGTGTGCTATTGGAGAATGCACATGATTCCGTTGCTCCACAAATAGAGGATAAACTCAACGCAACTACTAGTGCTATGAATGAACCATGTAAAGACAAGGAAAATGTTGAACCAAATGTCCAGCAAACAAATGAGTTTCTTTGTTCCGCACAACTAAAGAAAAAAGAGGTTCAATCAAGAAATTTAAGGAGAAAGAAAGGTTGGCTTGAGAAGTTACTCAAGGGGAAGCGCAAGTCAACTAAAACTACCGCACCAACAAAAAAAGGAGCAAAGGTATGTTGTTATTTACATGATTTGTTCATTGTTCAATTCTAAACTAGTTACTTTAATTTTCACTAGAAGCAACAAAAGAAGGGGAAGCCTCAAGTGGAAGTGGAGAAGGATGACAAGAACAAAGGAGCAAACTTGGAGTTTCAAGAGTGCAATGCAATCTTCAGTTTCACCCAACTCTTGACAACTCCACCTTGTGATGTTCATCATTTGTTTTAGCATGTGCAAGTCTTCTAGATAGTATTTTGGACAGAGTTAACTATAGTTGGGGCTAACTATAGTCTTTTGTGGCCTAAGTGTACAAGTAAAACGGCCTATTTTGTGTACTCCGATGATTGTTTCACTAGCAAGACTTGTTGCTGCAGAATTTACATGTTGAGTACTGCTAGTGGCAGCATGTAATTTGGTCCAGCAATACTAGTGTTGATCTTGAGCAAGAATGATGGCTGCTGTTTCTTTCAATGCTAATTGTTGAATTTATTGACTCGATCATGTACAATACCTCTTTTTAACCTTAAATAGTTGCTGTTGTTTTTCATCTCTAATTGCATCAAAACTGACTGATGTTTGCTTTACCGTTGGCTGTCTAAAGAATAGTAAGTTTGGAATTTTTTTTCAGTTTTCTAATGTGTGGATGATGGCTGGATGGGTTCATGAATTGGTTGATGTGTGCTTGATAGAAACTGACTGATGTTGTTTACACTGTCGGCTGTCTAAAGATGTGTAAGTATGGATTTTTTTTTTCAGTTTTCTAATGTGAGGATGGTGGCTGGATGTGTTGATAAATTGGTTGATGCATGCTTGATCGTTGCCAGGTCTTGATTTTAATGTATACAAATTGGTACAACATATAAAGCTGTAGTTTCTGGACTAGCAAAATGATCGCTGTTGTGAGACGCTTGCTACTGTCGACTGTCTGAAAAAAGCTCAAGTCTGAATCGTTTTGCACTTGGATCAATCAGTGGCGTTGGATGGGGAACCAACGATGGATGGGAGGGCGCATGTTACGCGGTGACTGCCAAGAGGCATGTCACCTGATCCCAGTCCATATAGAAATCTGCTAAGCTGCTGCTATTGTTGATCAGTAGAGTATTGTTCACGTGGAGCGAGGAACAAATCAAGCATCAACTAGACCATTAATACATACATGGTTGGCAGTTTTTGGAGGAAGCAAGCACATGCACGGTTACCACCACAAAGAGTAGCCGCCGGGGATGTTCAGATCAAACCGTTGTCAGCATTTAAAAAAAAGGGAGAGCACGGTGAGGCGTCCAGAAGCAGTCAGATCACCGTTTGCAAGCTGAAGATGCATTTTGCTCGTCTTACACGGCTGCAACTGCAGAATACGAGGGATCATTTTTCCCTAAGGCTTTGTTCGGTTACACCCCTTCACAAAAGGATTAAAAGGGATTTTAAATGATTTTGACTTGTAGGGGATTAAATCCACTTTGATCCCTGCCAAACCCCCTTCAAATCCCTGTCAACCGGACACAGCCTAAGGCGACTAGTGCCGGTACTCCACATTGGATTAACTTTATTCGGAGATCAATCTGCGTGAATTGGATGAATTACACATACGTGGGGCCAACTGCATGCTAATGGCCGCACCTATATACGTGCAAAAAATCAGATGTTATTTCACCTATATATTTTCTTAGTACACGTTAATTACTCCGAGCATAACTACTCTGCTCTATGGCATTTTTTATATGCAGGGTAATCATTTACTACAAAAGTGACATTACACCATGGAGATGGAGGCATGCCAACATCATTCGGTACAGGTGGTCGCCCGTGTCGCGTTACTTAACGGAATCCCGCACCGGCTTACAACGCCGTGGTCGTCTCTCGCGACCGCACCGGCTTACAATGCCACGGCCGTCTCTCACGACCGCACCGGCTTACAACACCGCGGCCGTCTCTCGCGACCGCGCCGTCTTCAAACGTTGCGACTGACTTCTACGTCTACATCAACAAGCCACGGGCTGCATACACCAGTACGAGCGGCCCAGCGGACACGCGCAAGCCGCCATGCCCGCGATCCAGTTGACATCAACACATCGATGCAGTGCTTGCCTGTACGAGCCGCCCAACGGACACGCGCAAGACGCCGCCCTAGTCTAATCTACATCAGCATTTCGGTGCAGTGTTCGTCTATACGAGCTGCCCAAACGGACATGCGCACAAGTCGCTGCCACTGCGGTTTGGTTAACTTCAACAACCGGCCAGGACAAACCATCGACCAGTTATTGAAGCAATTCATACATGATCATCTCTAACCCGCCACGCTCAAGCTTAACCTTCGGTGGATTTACATGATGTTGTCAACACTAAGGACATACGCTTAAGACACAGTCAACTATGAAGACTCTCAAGCTGCCTCTTCGAGTCAACTTAAGACTCGAGGGCTACAGATATGGCTCGACACATTGTTGTTTTCAACAAAAACCCTAGGTCATTGCAAGGAAGTTAACCCGGTCCCGGTGACTACTACACTATTGATGGAAGGATTAAAAGTTGCCCGAGAAGATGAGCCACCGAGAGGCGCCGTTCAAACATGGGTGCCCTAATTTATTGGATCATCATAAAGTCATTTGGGGGCTTCTGCCCGTTTTCTTCATACAAGATGGCAGCTTACAAAATGGCGGCTTACAAATGGGCGTCTTACAAGATGGTGCAATAGTTGATATCATCGACAAGGTCGTTTGGGGGCTTTCAACCTGCCGGGTTAAGCTTCAACCCTCTCGATCGGCTCTTCAGCCACTGCAAGTTCGGGTCATGTACCCAAAAGTTGATTACGTCAACAAGGTCGTTTGGGGGCTTTCAACCCGTCTGGTTAAGTTTCAACCCTCTCTGTCGGTGTCAAAACCGACGGATCTCGGGTAGGGGGTCCCGAACTGTGCGTCTAAGGCGGATGGTAACAAGAGGCAGGGGACACAATGTTTTACCCAGGTTCGGGCCCTCTTGATGGAGGTAAAACCCTACGTCCTTCTTGATTAATATTGATGATATGGGTAGTGCAAGAGTAGACCTACCACGAGATCAGAGAGGCTAAACCCTAGAAGCTAGCCTATGGTATGATTGTATGTTGTCTGTAACGCCCTCAATGCGGCTATATCTCCCACGTGTCGAAGCACGACTTAGAGGCATAACCGCATTAAAAGCAATGTCGCAAGTGAGGTAATCTTCACACAACCCATGTAATACATAAGGGAAAGAGATACATAGTTGGCTTACAATCGCCACTTCACACAATACATGAATAAAGCATTACATCATCCAGATACAATCAAGGTCCGACTACGGAACCAAAATAAAAGAAGACTACCCCAAATGCTACACAGATCCTCGATCGACCCCAACTGGGCTCCACTACTAAACAACTAGAACGAAACAACATAAAGAACAAGATCTTCAACGAGCTCCTCCTTGAGCTTGGTTGCGTCACCTGCATGGTTCAACGGCACCTGCAAACTGGTTTTGGAAGTATCTGTGAGTCACGGGGACTCAGCAATCTCACACCCTCGCGATCAAGACTATTTAAGCTTAAGGGTAAGGTAAAAGGTATGAGGTGGAGTTGCAGCAAGCGACTAGCATATATGGTGGCTAACATACGCAAATGAGAGCGAGAAGAGAAGGCAAAGCACGATCGAGAAAACTATGATCAAGAAGTGATCCTAGAACAACCTACGTCAAGCATTACTCCAACACCGTGTTCACTTCCCGGACTCCGCCGGAAAGAGACCATCACGGTTACACACGCGGTTGATGCATTTTAATTAAGGTCAACTTCAGGTTTTCTACAACCGGACATTAACAAATTCCCATCTGCCCATAACCGCGGGCACGACTTTCGAAAGTTCAAATCCCTGCAGGGGTGTCCCAACTTAGCCCATCACAAGCTCTCACGGTCAACGAAGGATATTCCTTCTAGCGGGAAGACCCGATCAGGCTCGGAATCCTGGTTACAAGACATTTCGACAATGGTAAAACTAAACCAGCAACACCGCCCGAATGTGCCGACAAATCCCGATAGGAGCTGCACATATCTCTTTCTCAGGGCACACTCAGATTGTCCAAGGTACGGGTAGGCCAGCCCAGAGTTGCCCCTGGTGGCCACCGGCAGCTTATAGGTTGGACCAACACTCAGAGGAGCACTGGCCCGGGGGGGTTAAAATAAAGATGACCCTTGAGTCTGCAGAACCCAAGGGAAAGAAAAGGATAGGTGGCGAATGGTAAAACCAATGTTGGGCATTGCTGGAGGAGTTTTATTCAAGGCGAACTGTCAAGGGGTTCCCATTATTACCCAACCACGTAAGGAACGCAAAATCCGGGAACATAACACCGATATGACGGAAACTAGGGCGGCAAGAGTGGAACAAAACACCAGGCATAAGGCCGAGCCTTCCACCCTTTACCAAGTATATAGATGCATTAATTAAATAAGAGATATTGTGATATCCCAACAAGTAAACATGTTCCAACAAGGAACAACATCTCCATGTTCGAACAAGGAACAAACTTCAATCTTCACCTGCAACTAACAACGCTATGAGAGGGGCTGAGGAAAGCGGTAACATAGCCAAACAACGGTTTGCTAGGACAAGGTGGGTTAGAGGTTGGTTCAAAAATATGGGAGGCATGATAAGCAAGTGGTAGGTATCGCGGCATAGGCATAGCAAAAGAGCGAGCAACTAGCAAGCAAAGATAGAAGTGATTTCGAGGGTATGATCATCTTGCCTGAAATCCCGCAAGGAAGAAGAACGAGTCCATGAAGAAGACAAACGGACGTAGACGAACGGTTCCTCACAACGCGACGTTAACGGAACCAACCCGAAGAAGCAACACCGGAAAGAAGCACACAACATAGTAAACAACCATGACATAAGCATGGCATGATGCACAACCAAGTATGATGCATGTTCGGTTTAAAGAGGGCATGGCATGGCAAAGTGCACAGGCAATTCTACAAATTAAGTGGAGCTCAATATGCAACTCCGTTGCATATTGATGAAACACCACATTCAAGTTATTTAGTTTGGTCTCGTTTATGTACCCAACAATATTAAATGTTGATTAACAGACAAGGGGTGAAGCACAACAAAACTACCTATCTAGGCAAGTTTAAATGAGGCCGGAACAACAAACCACAAGTCCGGAAACTCCTCATATGCATATATTAGGTTAGGTACTGTTCTGCCCTAAACATAATTTTAGAGTTATTAAACATGCAAAACAAGTGCACCATGTTAAACTAGACATTTTTCTACCCCATTTACATACAAAGTTTGTTTAAAACCGAGCTACGGTTAATTAGTTATGAATTAAATCTTTTTAACATGACATAGAGCAAAAATTAATCAAACAACATTTTAAACATGTTAAACATGGATGAAAATGGCATAATATGAAACTAGATGAAAAAATAAGCAAGTTTCATATATAATTCATTTTAATCCGATGCACGAATTGTGAGTTATTATATGCATGTTGTGCAAGGGGTTTTCTGTAAAAACTGTTGTACTCTGGATAATTGGACAAATCACAGAACCAGGAAAAAAACATATACGGGTCGAATCTGCTAGCCCAACAGCGGGGAAAAGGAAAAAAACATGAGGCGCTGGGGCTTCTCACCCATGGGCTTTGGCCCAAGGCGTTGGAAGCAGTAGGCCGCTGGGCCTGATGCAAGATGCGGTTGCGGCCTGGAACTTCGTGGCGCAAGAGGAGGCCCACGAACTTGGCAGGTGTTCGCTCGATGCAGCTCTACTGCATCTCGCTACAGAAGACCACATCGGAGCCATGGCGACAGGAAGCAGAGGGGGTCGTCGCGGCGGGGCTCCTTGCGACTGGATCCCGCCGGATCCCGCGGGGACGGAGCGAGGGCGAAGGGATCCACGCACGAGGAGCCGAAGCAGGGGCTCGATGCAGCGAAGACCAAGAAGCATCTGACATTGCTGCTGCGCAGAGAAAGCAGAGGGAGTTCGGTGAGAGAGATCGATAGAAAGGAGGGGAAGGAGGAGAAGGTGCGGCGACCTGCTGGTGGTGGGGACCTCCGGCGATGACGGACATCAGAAGGCGGGCCTTGCTGCGCTGATGCTCGAGGAGGGCCATCTCCTTGAGGAGGAGGAAGGAGCAGGGCACAACGGCAAGGGCCCTGGACGGCGGCTGTCCATGGCGGCAGTGGTGGTCTTGCAAGGAGGCCTCAGACGCCATGGTGGTTCAAGTGGAGGCAGCTCTGTTTGGTTCCTGCATGGAAACGAGGTGAGAGCGAGGAGCATAGGGAGAAGGACTAGAGGAGAAAGGAAGGAAAAGAGAGGGGCGGCGCGAAGGGGTCGTCGGGGAAGACGGGTTTCGGTCGAGGCCGGTTGAAGATGGCGGCCTCAGGCAGGGGATCTCGGGTGGCTCGGCGGCTTGGCACACGCGAAGGAGTGGCGAGGACGATGTGGCGGCGCGGCTCGGGATCTGGAGGCTGTATGTGGCGAGGGATGGTTGGGGAGGGATGGATCCCGAGGGGAGATTTGTTGGAGAGTGTGGCGGCGGGTGAAGGGACAAGTCCTAGATTTTAGGGTTTTGTCCAGATTTAGACTAAGGACTATATATACGGAAAGAGGGAGAGTTTAGGGGCTAATCCGTCCCTCCAAATAAAATCAAGCGGTCGAGAAAAAATACACTAGGAAGTCCAAATAAGAAAACGGTGATGTTTTGTAGATGTTTGGGGATGATCCGGACACAACGGTGGCAATAGTCCGAGTCGGGTCCGGGACAGCTTTTCGGACGCGCGTGCGAGGGGGTTTGATGCACTGAGCAGAGAGGTTTTCGGACCGTGCGGTCGCATCGGACAACTCCAGAAGCGAAGAGGGGAAGGAGGATGGACTAGGTGGGCTGTGGCGAGACTGCGAGGGGGAGAAGAGAGAGAGAGGGCCCGGCATCTGTTTCCGGAGACCGAAAACGTCCGACGTTAGACCGGCTATAATGCCGCTATAGTTTAACGGTTGGGCTATCAAACAAACTCTGAATGCGATGAAACCTGACAGGCGGCCTACCTACAACAAAACAACACCGCACGCCAACTTTCATCCCATTCGGAGAACATTTTCCGACCACTTATAAAATAATATCTCGGACATGTCGCGGGCGCGTGCAGGTGTGTCTGGGCTCAGAACGGACAACGGAAAGATCTCGGAGAACCCGGACGGATGCAAGTTTTAAAACATGATGATGCAATGCACATGATGACATGGTAAGATGCAACACGCAAGCAAAAGACATGGCAACGACGGCGAATAACTGGAAGACACCTGACACATCGGTCTCGGGACGTTACAACACTCCACCACTATGAAAGGATCTCGTCCCGAGATCTGGAATGGCACCGGAGGGAAAACGGAAGAGAAAGAGGAGAGGTAAAACTAAGTTGCTTCTTTGACAAACGAGTGAAACCAAAGAACCTTGCGAGGTTGAACAAAAGACACAAAGAAAGCAACAGAGATGAACGAAGTTGAAAACACTCCGTTAGAAAAGAGGAACAAGGAAAAGACAACTTCGGGCAGCACTCCGGTTGAGAAGGGATGCAAGACTTGATAAAAAGAAAGAGCTTGAGCAAAGGACACAACACTCCGGTTGAAAAGGATAAGCACGAATCAAACATGATCTTGACAAGACCTGAAGATGGGTTGAAGAGAGCAACATCACAATGGCTCCGGAACAAAAGTAAGAATGGGATGGAGTGAACGAAGGGAAACACGATCTTGAGGTAGCACGCTGACACCAAAAGCTAGAACGGAATTGTTGGAAAACCAACAACGAAAAGAATACGCTTGATATGGTCTTATGGAATACATCTCAAATTATGAGGTGACAACCTGCCACTCACGGAAAAAAATTGGATTGATAAGAACAAGGAGACGAGAAACTTATTTCACCGGGAGGGTAGATGGAGAACTTGGATCATATATTATCACCATTAATAGCATTAATCCTTAGGGAAAGCTTTAGGAGAAATATAACCCCAGATAAATCCAATGAAGAGATTGATGGATTTTAAATACCTCATTCTTAACAACATGTGTATGATGATACATGAATCAAATTATCAGGAATGACATAATACCACCTCGAATGATACAGTTGAAAGTATTGCACTCCGGATTGCAAGATGAAGAAAACTTGATCTCCTTAAAAGAATCTCGATGAAAAACTTCGAGAAGGAATTAAATCCTTGATGAACCATCATGAAGAACCTTCATGAAGAACTCCGGTAACAAAAGGATAACGAGAAAAAAGAGAAGTTGAAAAACACAAGGTGAAGCCTTGCGATGATTTAAATGAATCTCCGTGGAGTTGTAATTGAAAAAAAGGTTGGAACTCCGGGAAAAAGAGAAGATGAACAATTGGAAACAAGAATTTTGATGAACCTCCGGGATAAGGAATTGAGGTCACTCGATGAAACAAGAATAAGAATTACATTATGCTTATCCTTCACCAATTTAAATTGATGACAAACAATGGATTTGGCACACTACTTATTCTCGTAGAAAGGATTAATAGAGATATATCGCAAACTTGGGAAAATATTAGACGAACCACCGGTAGGATAGAAATAAGAAATAAATTGATATGATAAACGAAAGAAGAGAATCTTGAATGAACCACCGTAAGAATTAAAAATGAACGACGAGAAGATAAAGAAAACACCGGGAAGAATTAGCAAATGAATGAAGATGCTTGAGAGAATTTAGATACAACTGAAACAAAGAGATCACACGCTTATTAAAGAATATTGAATGATGCACCGGTGAGATTTGGTGAATGCTAGCTGAAAGCTGGCATGAATAATTTGAGATGATGGGCTCCGGAGAAACAAACTGAGAAGACTCTTGAATTGCTCCGGATAGGTGAAAAGAATTTTCACAATCGAAAACAATTATGAGAGGATGGTATCAAGCTTGAACCACGAATCTTGAGGAGAGTGGAGCAAGATTGAGAGAAAAATCTTCTTCGGTCTTCAAAATCCGAGAATTATGACGAGAAACACCACCATGAATTATTTAGACACTCCGGAAGAATCAAAATGAAGAGGTTGAGCCAACGATGAAAATATTTTGACAGATCTTGGAGAAGACATTTGACTGATGATAAATCATTCTTACGTCAAACTTTAGAAAAGAATTTGAGAATAACTCCAGAAAAGAGAAGTGTCAGGTAAGATCCTGGGAAAAAACCTGTGGGTTAGGGCCCACTCAAAAGAAACACCGTTGAAATGATTAAAAAGAGAGGTTGCACCAGTTGAATTAAAAGGCTTGAATGAGGGAACATCCTCGAAAGAACTTGAATGAATGCAGAGTGGAAGCACGAGTCTTCGAGACATCTCCAGCACTCCGAAACAATTGAATAACGAGAAGTGAATGATAAAGAGGTGCACTGGCATAAGAAGGTATTTGAAACGAGGAAAAAGGGATATGAGATCAACACCGAAAGCTTGATTTGAATCCACCGGAGAAGAAAACGAGTGAAGAGTGACGAACTTGAAGCTCCGTTAGAATCTTCATGAGAAACACCGGGTAAGAACATGAAGGAAAAGAATGGAGAGACTTCACATGAATAAAAAGATACTTGATTAAGAAATCTGAGTCCTTGAAGAAACAAGGGTGGGAGGGTGGGAAAACAAAGACAACTTGGAACGTATGAAGCAAACACCATTGAGTAGAACTGATAATTGATCTTGCGAATGTTGAAGTGATCAGATCCACTAGAAGAGAAACACACCGGTTGAAAAGGATTGACATGACAATCTCGATTATCAAGAAGGATTAGCATCCACATAGGAATATGAGAACACCGTTTAGAGAAGGTATGGAAACAACATTTGACTTTGAAGCAACTCGAATACCACAACTCAATACAAAACAAAGGATTGGCTTGCGGAATAAGCCGGAACAAACATATGATAGAGATTTCGTCCGAAGTTTTCATAGTGGGGCCTACACGGGCTCGATCGTACAGGACCATCATGTACAAGGCAGTGCACATGACACACGAAGCGTCCCCGAGTCGGCATAGCCAAGGACTCTTTAAGACACAACGAGATCACTGTAAAACCAACCGTGAATAGGCGGACCACTAGACGTCGAACCCCAATTTCATATCATACATCTGTTGGAAAGATATCCTAAGAGCTACTTGAATTCCCACTTATAAACTCCCAAAATTTTCCGGTTATGCAATCGGGTGTTGGGGATACAAGGGAAGCATAATATCTCACCCAAAACTAGCAAATCCTACATCCAGCTATATCCGTCCTTCAACACATAACCAAGAAACCTTCGGAAATCATCTACCTCAACCTTCGAAAAGCATCCGTTATACGAGTTATGGCAATACTCCCGAACTCCCGCCCCAGTACTGGGTGGCGTCGAGGTTATCTCACCAACAACTGCATAAAAGATATTTTCGATGTCGGCGAAACTAATCTCAGGTATTCCAGAACTGCAACGATAAAATTGTGACGACAATACCTCGGAGCTCAACTCCCGGGACACTGCCACAATCCCTAAATGACAGGAGGCACCAAGAACAATGTTCTCATCACAAATCGATCGGAACGATTCCAAGATACCCGCGTGATCCTAAAAACAATTTAGTGAAATTTGAGAAGAGAAGAGACAAAACTCTACGTCAGGATGCCTTACTAGAGCGATGAAGGGACTGGGGAGTAAAAAGAATTCCTAAACTCTCCAATATATAATTCCTAAATGACTCAAAACATTTTTCTAGACTCAACTCGTCAGCTAATTTCGATCAAGCAGTGGGGCTCCTAAGGTCGGGGAAGGCTCTGATTACCAACTTGAAACGCCCTCGATGCGGCTATATCTCCCACGTGTCGAAGCACGACTTAGAGGCATAACCGCATTGAAAGCAATGTCGCAAGTGAGGTAATCTTCACACAACCCATGTAATACATAAGGGAAAGAGATACATAGTTGGCTTACAATCGCCACTTCACACAATACATGAATAAATCATTACATCATCCAGATACAATCAAGGTCCGACTACGGAACCAAAATAAAAGAATACTACCCCAAATGCTACACAGATCCCCGATCGACCCCAACTGGGCTCCACTACTGAACAACTAGAAAGAAACAACATAAAGAACAAGATCTTCAACGAGCTCCTCCTTGAGCTTGGTTGCGTCACCTGCATGGTTCAACGGCACCTGCAAACTGGTTTTGGAAGTATCTGTGAGTCACGGGGACTCAGCAACCTTACACCCTCGCGATCAAGACTATTTAAGCTTATGGGTAAGGTAAAAGGTATGAGGTGGAGCTGCAGCAAGCGACTAGCATATATGGTGGCTAACATACGCAAATGAGAGCGAGAAGAGAAGGCAAAGCGCGATCGAGAAAACTATGATCAAGAAGTGATCCTAGAACAACCTACGTCAAGCATTACTCCAACACCGTGTTCACTTCCCGGACTCCGCCGGAAAGAGACCATCACGGTTACACACGCGGTTGATGCATTTTAATTAAGGTCAACTTCAGGTTTTCTACAACCGGACATTAACAAATTCCCATCTGCCCATAACCGCGGGCACGGCTTTCGAAAGTTCAAATCCCTGCAGGGGTGTCCCAACTTAGCCCATCACAAGCTCTCACGGTTAACGAAGGATATTCCTTCTAGCGGGAAGACCCGATCAGGCTCGGAATCCCGGTTACAAGACATTTCGACAATGGTAAAACTAAACCAGCAACACCGCCCAAATGTGCCGACAAATCCCGATAGGAGCCGCACATATCTCTTTCTCAGGGCACACTCAGATTGTCCAAGGTACGGGTAGGCCAGCCTAGAGTTGCCCGTGGTGGCCACCGGCAGCTGATAGGTTGGACCAACACTCAGAGGAGCACTGGCCCGGGGGGGTTAAAATAAAGATGACCCTTGAGTCTGCAGAACCCAAGGGAAAGAAAAGGCTAGGTGGCGAATGGTAAAACCAATGTTGGTCATTGCTGGAGGAGTTTTATTCAAGGTGAACTGTCAAGGGGTTCCCATTATTACCCAACCGCGTAAGGAACGCAAAATCCAGGAAGATAACACCGATATGACGGAAATTAGGGCGGCAAGAGTGGAACAAAACACCAGGCATAAGGCCGAGCCTTCCACCCTTTACCAAGTATATAGATGCATTAATTAAATAAGAGATATTGTGATATCCCAACAAGTAAACATGTTCCAACAATTAACAAACTTCAATCTTCACCTGCAACTAACAACGCTATAAGAGGGGCTGAGCAAAGCGGTAACATAGCCAAACAACGGTTTGCTAGAACAAGGTGGGTTAGAGGTTGGTTCAACAATATGGGAGGCATGATAAGCAAGTGGTAGGTATCACGGCATAGGCATAGCAAAAGAGCGAGCAACTAGCAAGCAAAGATAGTAGTGATTTCGAGGGTATGATCATCTTGCCTGAAATCCCGCAAGGAAGAAGAACGAGTCCATGAAGAAGACAAACGGACGTAGACGAACGGTTCCTCACAACGCGACGTTAACGGAACCAACCCGAAGAAGCAACACCAGAAAGAAGCACACAACATAGTAAACAACCACGACATAAGCATGGCATGATGCACAACCAAGTATGATGCATGTTCGGTTTAAAGAGGGCATGGCATGGCAAAGTGCACAAGCAATTCTACAAATTAAGTGGAGCTCAATATGCAACTCCGTTGCATATTGACGAAACACCACATTCAAGTTATTTAGTTCGGTCTCATTTATGTACCCAACAATATTAAATGTTGATTAACAGACAAGGGGTGAAGCACAACAAAATTACCTATCTAGGCAAGTTTAAATGAGGCCGGAACAACAAACCACAAGTCCGGAAACTCCTCATATGCATATATTAGGTTAGGTACTGTTCTGCCCTAAACATAATTTTAGAGTTATTAAACATGCAAAACAAGTGCACCATGTTAAACTAGACATTTTTCTACACCATTTACATATAAAGTTTGTTTAAAACCGAGCTACTGTTAATTAGTTATGAATTAAATCATTTTAACATGACATAGAGCAAAAATTAATCAAACAACATTTTAAACATGTTAAACATGGATGAAAATGGCATAATATGGAACTAGATGAAAAAATAAGCAAGTTTCATATATAATTCATTTTAATCCGATGCACGAATTGTGAGTTATTATATGCATGTTGTGCAAGGGGTTTTCTGTAAAAACTGTTGTACTCTGGAAAATTGGACAAATCACAGAACCAGGAAAAAAAACATATACGGGTCGAATCTGCTAGCCCAACAGCGGGGAAAAGGAAAAAAACATGAGGCGCTGGTGCTTCTCACCCGTGGGCTTTGGCCCAAGCCGTTGGAAGCAGTAGGCCACTGGGCCTGATGCAAGATGCGGTTGCGGCCTGGAACTTCGTGACGCAAGAGGAGGCCCACGAACATGGCAGGTGTTTGCTCGATGCAGCTCTACTGCATCTCGCTGCAGAAGACCACATCAGCGCCATGGCGACAGGAAGCAGAGGGGGTCGTCGCGGCGGGGCTCCTTGCGACCGGATCACGCCGGATCCCGCGGGGACGAAGCGAGGGTGAACGGATCCACGCACGAGGAGCCGAAGCAGGGGCTCGATGCAGCGAAGACCAAGAAGCATCTGACATTGCTGCTGCGCAGAGAAAGCAGAGGGAGTTCGGTGAGAGAGATCGATAGAAAGGAGGGGAAGGAGGAGAAGGTGTGGCAACCTGCTAGTGGTGGGGACCTCCGGCGATGATGGACTTCAGAAGGTGGGCCTTGCTGCACTGATGCTCGAGGAGGGGCATCTCCTTAAGGAGGAGGAAGGAGCAGGGCATAACGGCAAGGGCCCTGGACGGCGGTTGTCCATGGCGGCAGTGGTGGTCTTACAAGGAGGCCTCGGACGCCCTGGTGGTTCAAGAGGAGGCAGCTCTGTTTGGTTCCTGCAGGGAAACGAGGTGAGAGCGAGGAGCATAGGGAGAAGGACCAAAGGAGAAAGGAAGGAAAAGAGAGGGGCGGCGCGAAGGGGTCGTCGAGGAAGACGGGTTTCGGTCGAGGCCGGTTGAAGACGGCGGCCTCAGGCAGGGGAGCTCGGGTGGCTCGGCGGCTTGGCACGCGCGAAGGAGTGGCGAGGATGATGCGGCGGCGTGGCTCGGGATCTGGAGGCTATTGGTGGCGAGCGATGGTTGGGGAGGGATGGATCCCGAGGGGAGATTTGTTGGAGAGTGTGGCGGAGGGTGAAGGGACAAGTCCTAGATTTTAGGGTTTTGTCCAGATTTAGACTAAGGACTATATATACGGAAAGAGGGAGAGTTTAGGGGCTAATCCGTCCCTCCAAATAAAATGAAGTAGTCGAGAAAAAATACACTAGGAAGCCCAAATAAGAAAACGTTGATGTTTTGTAGATGTTTGGGGATGATCCAGACACAACGGTGGCGACAGTCCGAGTCGGGTCTGGGACAGCTTTTCGGACGCGCGTGCGAGGGGGTTTGATGCACTGAGCAGAGAGGGTTTCGGACCGTGCGGTCGCATCGGAGAACTCCGGAAGCGAAGAGGGGAAGGAGGATGGACTAGGTGGACTGTGGCGAGACTGCGAGGGGGAGAAGAGAGAGAGAGGGCCCAGCATCTGTTTCCGCAGACCGAAAACGTCCGACGTGAGACCGGCTATAATGCCGCTATAGTTTAACGGTTGGGCTATCAAACGAACTCCGAATGCGATGAAACCTGACAGGAGGCCTACCTACAACAAAACAACAACGCACGCCAGCTTTCATCCCATTCCGAGAACATTTTCCGGCCACTTATAAAATAATATCTCGAACATGCTGCGGGCGCGTGCAAGTGTGTCTAGGCTCAGAACGGACAACGGAAAGAACTTGGAGAACCCGGACGGATGCAAGTTTTGAAAACATGATGATGCAATGCACATGATGACATGGTAAGATGCAACACGCAAGCAAAAGACATGGCAACGACGGCGAATAACTGGAAGACACCTGGCACATCGGTCTCGGGGCATTACATTGTCCTACGGACTAAAACCCTCATGTTTATATAGACACCGGAGAGGTTAGGGTTACACAATGTCGGTTACAAAGGAGGAGATATACATATCCGTATTGCCTAGCTTGCCTTCCACGCCAAGTAGAGTCCCATCTGGACATGAAACGAAGTCTTCAATCTTGTATCTTCATAGTCTAACAGTCCGGCCGAAAGAGATAGTCCGGCTGCCCGGAGACCCCCTAATCCAGGACTCCCTCAGTAGCCCCTGAACCAGGCTTCAATGACGATGAGTCCGATGTGCAGTATTTTCTTCGGCATTGCAAGTCGGGTTCCTCCTCCGAATATACCACGGAAGAATTTGAATACAAGGATAGTGTCCGACCCTGCAAAATAAGTTCCACATACCACCGTAGAGAGAATAATATTTCCACAAATCCAATTTGGTGACTTGTTTTGGCAACACGACTTTACGTCACGGCCCGGTGATTATTCGAACCATTTCCTTTAACTAGCCCCGCACATAATGCGAGGCAGTTTTTTGACACGTCCTGTCAAAGCAGAGATCATGTCCCCTTATCACGGGATTCTCATCAATACGGGTGTGGGTAACCCAACCGCGCCATCGATTACGGTGCTTGGAGGACAAGTGAGTTTTACCAGGCTAGTGGGGACACATAGTTTCATCCGCCCATATAAAGGGATAAGGATTTACCTTTTCATCCACGCCTTCTTCCTCCTTTGCTCATCCACCTTCGCATACTCGAGCTCCAGCACCCAAGTTCGCATTTCCCACCTCGACTTTCTCCAACCATGTCCGGAGCGGGAGGCAGGTGGATGGTCTCCTCCATCACGGAGGGACACGTCAAGAAGCTGAGGAGAGCCGGATACTTGTGCGACGACATCGCGCACTGGCTCCCTGACGAGGGGCAGCTCATCCCCACCCCTAGGCCCCATGAGAGGGTAGTGTTCCATACCCATTTCCTCCGCGGACTAGGATTCCCTCTCCACCCATTTGTCCATGGGCTCATGTTCTACTACGGCCTGGATTTCCATGATCTGGCCCCGAACTTCATCCTCAACATCTCGACGTTTATCGTCGTGTGCGAGGCCTTCCTCCGCATCAAGCCCCACTTCGGCTTATGGCTAAAGACTTTCAACGTCAAGCCAAAGGTAGTGAGCGGCCGCCAGGCGGAGTGCGGAGGCGCCATGGTGGGCAAGATGCCCAATGTCACATGGCTTGAGGGCTCCTTTGTGGAGACCATAAAGGGGTGGCAATTGGGGTGGTTCTACATCACCGAGCCGCGTGACCCTACATGGGTAGCGGCCCCCCGAGTTCCGATCTGGCTTCCCCACACGGCTCACCTCCTGGCAAGAGAAGGGCCTGTCCTAGGGTAATTCGGGAGAGCTGTCCAGACTCCAAACATGTATTCAAAACATGGTGAACAAGAAGCTCAAACTCGTCAACGTATTCCAGGTCATGCTCAACCGCCGGATCCTCCCGTGCCAACAACGGGCCTTCAACTTGTGGGAGTTCGACCCGGCGCAGCACCGAACTCTAAACAGGCTCTTCGACACAACTCACGAAGATGCATGGAGGGTGCTATTCAAGAGCGCCGAGGTCCCCCCTCCTACTACCGAGGATCGCGGATTCAGCGCGAAGCGCCAAGCCAGCGTGGTAAGCTGCTTTATCCCTTACAGGATACTTGTTTTTCATAGCTTGACTCCAAGCGGGATCTAAACTCCCGTACCTTTGACAGGACTGGCAGGAGACGGCCGGACAGATCGACTGTTCGGCTCCTTTGCCTGAAGGCCCAGCAAACGCTCTTTTGGCGAAGATGCTGACTCCGGCTCCTTATACGGTGCCGAAGAAGACCAAGAAGGCCAAGGGAACCCGAAAGAGTTCCCGGCGCCAGGCGTCATCAGACTCACCGTCCGAGGACTCTACGGTGCAATCCTCCCCCGAAGATGAGGAGGTAGAAGAAGATGCTCCCCCTCCAGACGGGGGAGACAAGAAGAGGAAAGCCGCCCCAACTGGGGAGGCCAAAGGGTCCAAGAAGGGGAGGACTCTCCATCCGGACAGCTCTACCACCGCCGCCAACGGCGAAGACGAGTGGCTGTCCAGGGCCAAGCCCCTGGGGAAGTCGTAAGTATTCGGATACCAGAGTAACTCATAGTATTCCTTTGTCGCACTACTTCACCTAACGCCGAAATATGATTATGCAGGCCGCCCCGAGCCCATATCGATGTATCATCGGACGGCTCCCTGGGTTCGTCGGATATGGATAGCGATCCAGTTCCAACCGCCACCTCCCCTCATCCTGTGGACGACGCCGAGGTGTTGTCTCAAGAGGCACCGGGTCGAGGGGAGACGGTCCCAGAGGCACCTCAAGGCGGCCTCCCAGACTCCGGGAGCAGAGGGGACAAGGCCCCTGAGGTCTCCGAGTTCGGCCCTCAGTCGAACACCGCGTCGGAACCTCCAGTGGTTCCGGACTCGGGCAGTTGGCCTCCTTCTAAGAGGGGCAAGATGCCTGTACCGGTGACCTCTATCCATCCAGAGGCGCCGGACAATCTTCTAGAAGCGCTTCGCAGCGCTTCCATCGACGAGGAGCACCACACTATTATGAGTGCGGTGATCCAGAAGGTTCAGTCCTCCAAGAGCGGATTGACTGAAGCCTGTGCCAGCCTTCTAACTGGCTTTGAGGTAAGTGTTTAAAATGTTGGAGAAATATTACCGCATAGACAGTAGCTCCTGATGCTCTGTTCGGTGTTCACAAAGAAAAGCCGAACAGAGGATCAAACAATATCGCAGGAGTCTAATATGAGTGTGTCAATATACATGTGCAGGCTTCGCTGCTAGCGTCCGCCGCACTGACTGTGGAGGTCGCCGTACTGAAGCAGGACCTTAAAGGGTCCCAGGACGAGCTCGGCCTTGCCAAGAGGCAGCTCGAGGAGAACAAAGGTAAGTAGTACCTAGTGTGTGGATATGTATAAAAAGAATGCGATTGCAAAATGACAGGATCATCATGAATTTGCCAGGGGCCACGACCGAAGTGGCGACCCTAAAGCAAGCGATGTCCGAGGCCGAAGATAAAGCGGCCAAGGAGCGCACCGAGCGAGAAAAGCAAGAGGCTCAGGTGGGCGAGGTGCAGCAAGAGCTCCAGGCTCTCGTGACGAAGCACGAGGCGTTGGAACTTGACTCGAAGACGCGAGAGTCTGAGCTTGCCGCGGCCCTTGAGAGCGCAAAAAGTGCCAAAGCCGAAGCCCAAAAGGCCCTCCAGGAGATCGACGCAATGAAGAAGATAGCGGTGGGTAAGGCATTCTATATGCAAAGCAAGCATGTAAAAGTAAATTACCGATTACTTACCTGAATTCGTAGCTCTCCAGGAGCATTCGCAGATTTTCCCCGCAGCGTGTCGGATGCCGCGAAGTTTTACTGGGCCAAGGATGGAAGCTCAACGGAGAAGCTGTTCTGGGCCCAGTATACTGGGACCGAACACTCAGTGTCTATGAGTGACCAGCTGAAACAGTTGGCCGAACTGCACAAGGCGGCCGAACAGGCCATGAAGGGCCTTATAGTCCGGCTGTGGCCTGGCGACGCCCTTCCGAACAGCTACTTCGGCATGGTGAGGCGGCTTGTGGATGCCTGCCCACGGCTGGAGGTCGTCAAGCGGTCCGTCTGCATCGAAGGTGCACGCCGGGCTTTCGCCCGTGTGAAGGTGCAGTGGGCCAAGCTAGACATCGTGAAGCTGATCAAGGAAGGGCCGCCGCAGGGCAAGGAGCATCGCACCCCCGAAATTTATTATGAGGGTGTCTTGAAGGGTGCCCGTCTTGTAGAGGACGAAAGTTCAAAGGATGTAATATTTGAGTAAACTTGCTCGTGTGATCCTGTATATTGAAAACTTGTTTCATATGCGCTATGCAACGCTTGTGTGAATTTAAAATATTACCTTCTGTTTGGCTGTTTATCTAATCTGGGAGATGGCTAGTCCTCGGCTTCCGCCCCCATGCCATGAGTGTTGGGGTGTTCAGGATAAACCTGAGCACTCTTGTTCCCATGTTTGGGTCCTTCGAGGGAGGTGCTCAGCACAACGAACAAGGCAACCGGACTAATAATGCTTTATCACTCTCACTTAGCCATAGAATTCTATAATTTTAAATTTCGGCGAAGCCCCTGGTATTCGGAAGGCCGAATTCGGGGTGCGATACACGCCTTTAAGCCGGACAGGGCCGGCCCCTCGCTCTAAGCGGCATAAGTCTTTAGGGACTCAAAACCTCACCGAACAGCGACCAGTCTCTCGCCTTATCATGACAGTCAGTTTTAGCTTTCTCTACTGAGGTGCTTAGCCCAGCAGAACCAGGGCACAATTGCAGTAGTTCTCCTAGCGCTACCTTAGCCGATAGAGCGGAATGTAATGTACCAAAACATAGGAGCCGGGCAAACCTAACATTTGACCAAAGACATGATTCGGAGATGATGCATATAATGCTATATGTTCGGGGTGCCGCACTTGTGAAAGTGTTCGGACTTTTCACACCATGTTGTGGGGTATGCAAGCCCCTGGTGTATTGTTCGTACCAAAGTGTACGGTTGCAAGGCGTCATTAATGAACACATATATATAACAAGAATGCAATAATAGTCGTAATGTTATGCATTGTTTATTCAAAAAGGTGCGTTAAAGCAGAGTGATACAGATAGTGCGATAAGCAAAGAGTAGGACTAAGTCCCTCCCAAGGACAAGCGGAGGAATAGTGTTAAATCAAATATTTCGCTCATTACTGTAATCCAGCTGGGAATTCCGTGGTGTGGCGTAGCTTTCTGCCTCCTTGGTTGCTGCATCACCTGTTTGGCAATAGTGTTGCCGGACAGGGTTTCCAGAGATTGAGGTCCTGAAAAAGAGAAAAAAATAACCAAACGGGAAGCCCCTAGTGCGGTTTAAGCCGCGTCTTGGGGCGTGCCGCAGTTGTGCCCCCCTCCCCACCTGTGCCCATGGTATTTTTAATGCGTAGTTATGTACGCGGGGTACGAGTTTCGCCGTTTGGCTAGGACTGGGGTGGGGGCCGCATTGCTACGTGAGCTCAGATCGCGCCAGGCGGTCTAGTTGTCGATTGCTCCGAGCACGCTTGAAGGTGTCCAGGTCTTGAAATGCCGAACTGATGGATTGCCTTGAGAGGCTTCTTTGCGCTTCTGCTGCGAGGGTCGTAGTGTGCTCCTCCGTTCGGAGAGAGCGCTCTGTGTTTCCATTGACTGTAATAACCCCGCGAGGTCCGGTCATCTTGAGCTTGAGGTATGCATAATGCGGTACCGCATTGAATCTCGCAAATGCGGTTCGCCCGAGCAGTGCATGATAACCACTGTGGAACGGGACTATATTGAAGATTAACTCTTCGCTTCGGAAGTTATCCGGGGATCCGAAGACCACTTCCAGTGTAATTGAGCCTGTGCAATGGGCCTCTACGCCTGGAATGACGCCTTTAAAGGTCGTTTTCATGGGTTTGATCCTTGAGGGGTCTATACCCATTTTGCACACTGTGTCCTGATAAAGCAAGTTCAGGCTGCTGCCACCATCCATAAGGACTCGAGTGAGGTGAAATCCGTCAATGATTGGGTCTAGGACTAGTGCAGCGAATCCGCCATGACGGATACTAGTGGGGTGGTCCCTGCGATCGAAGGTGATCGGACAGGAGGACCATGGGTTGAACTTTGGGGCGACTGGCTCCAACGCATATACGTCCCTGAGCGCATGCTTCCGCTCCTGTTTGGGGATGTGCCTTGCGTATATCATGTTCACCGTCCGCACTTGTGGGGGGAAACTCTTCTGTCCTCCAGTGTTCGGCTGCCGGGGATCCTGCTCGTCATCGCTATGTGGCCCCTTATCTTTGTTTTCGGCAATTAACTTGCCGGCCTGCTTGAATACCCAACAATCCCTATTGGTGTGGTTGGCTGGCTTATCGGGGCTGCCGTGTATCTGACACGAGCGATCGAGTATGCGGTCCAAACTGGACAGGCCCGGCGTACTTTGTTTGAATGCCTTTTTCCGCTGACCGGGCTTAGAGCCTTTGAATCCGGCATTGACTATCGTATCCTCAGTATTATCGTTGTTAATGCAGCGCTTATGTTCGTTGCGACGTGACCTGCTATTGCTGTCCTTGGTATCCGAAGTACCATGGTTCTTTGATATGTTATTACTGCGAGCCAGCCAGCTGTCTTCTCCTGCACAAAAGCGGGTCATGAGCGTCATGAGGGCTGCCATAGATTTCGGCTTTTCGTGACCAAGGTGCCGGGCTAGCCACTCGTCACGGATGTTATGTTTGAAAGACGCTAAGGCCTCTGCATCCGGACAGTCGATGATTTGATTTTTATTTGTTAGGAACGGAGCCCAGAATTGCCTGGCCGATTCTTCTGGCTGCTGAATTATGTGGCTCAAGTCATCGGCATCTGGTGGTCGCACATAAGTGCCCTGAAAGTTGTCGAGGAATGCGGCTTCCGGATCTTCCCAACAGCTGATGGACTCTGCTGGCAAGTTGTTAAGCCAATGCCGCGCTGGTCCTTTGAGCTTTAGCGGGAGGTATTTGTTGGTGTGTAAGTCATCACCGCGGGCCATGTGGATGTGGAGGAGGAAATCCTCGATCCATACCGCAGGATCTGTTGTGTCGTCGTATGATTCAATATTTACGGGTTTGAAACCCTCTGGGATTTGATGATCCATCACTTCGTCTGTGAAGCATAAGGGGTGTGTGACGCCTCTATATTGGGCTATATCCCGACGCGGCTCGAATGGGTCTTACCCGCTGTGTTCGGCCCGGCCGGATTTACTTTTACTATATCCGGCGTGACGTTTATCGTCTCGCATAGTGGCGCGCCCTCTTGATCCGTAGATCGATCTTGCATGCTTTGCTTTGTCCTCCAATGCATCTTGCAGGTCTGGCGTATCTCCCCATGCCTTTTTATTTGAATGGCGTCGGGGTGCAGGCTGAGTTTTTGGCTAGAATGCCTCTCTATCGCAGCCACGAGGTGGCCGATCAGCCGCATCATACGCTTCTTCCTCCAGTCAGGGTAGCAACCAGCATTTTGGTTAACTCTTGGAGGGGCACTCGAGTTTATATTCCCCGGCCGCGAGGACTTTAGTCCATCTGTCAGCTAGCAGATCTTGATCAGCTTGAAGCTGCTGCTGCTTTTTCTTAAGGCTATTTGCCGTGGCTATAAGCCGGCTCTTGAAGCGCTCTTGTTCGACGGGATCCTCTGGCATGGCGAATTCGTCATCGCCGAGGCTTGCCTCGTCTTCGGAGGAGGGCATGTAATTGTCATCCTCCGCCTCTCCATCTGCCGCTCTCTCAGGAGGGCTGGCTCCTCCATCATCCTGCTCTAAATCTTACTAGAGGGGATTGTTGTTGTCTTTGGCACTATCCGGAGTGGTATTATCTCATGTGCCGGTATCACCACTTTTGCTTTGGCGGGACTTAGAGCGGCACCGCTGACGTCGGCGCTTGGGTTGCTTCTTGGAGGGGTCATCCTTCGCTATCTCGTCGCCATTGCCTTCTTTGGGTGTATCCACCATGTATATATCGTATGATGAGGTGGCTATCCAGTGCCCTGTGGGCAGTGGTCCCTCTTCGTCTCCCGCATCGTCGTCCATACCGTCGATGTCTTCGGAGTCTAAGTCGAGCATGTCGGTTAAGTCATCGACAGTGGCTACTAAGTGGGTGGTGGGTGGGTCGCGAATTTCTTCGTTGTCTGCATCCCAGTCCTGTCGGACATATTTCGGCCAGGATTCTCCTGACAAGGAGAGAGACCTTAATGAGTTCAGTATATCGCCGAGGGGCGAGTGCTCAAAGATATCCGCGGAGGTAAACTCCATGATCGGCGCCCAATCAGATTCGATAGGAATGGGCGCAGGTGGTTCGGAGTCCGTGGCCAGAGAAGGATCCGGCAGTTTAACAACACAGCTCTCGTGCAAGGTAAGGTCGATGTTCGGCTCGATCGCCGCAAAGGGTAAGGCCTCCGTGGCGGGGTCCATCCACCTGTCCGCAGAAGGCGCAACTGGCTCCGAATTGAGGGTCGGAGCGGCTGCCGGTGCGATCTTAACACTGTCCGATGGTAGAGCTAAATCATACTCGTCATGACCGTGTGACGCACAAGGCAGAGGCTCGAATCCGTCGAAGATCAAGTCTCCATGGATATCGGCTGTGTAGTTTAAGCTTCCAACCCTGACCTGGCGGCCAGGGGCGTAACTTTCAATCTGCTCCAGATGGCCAAGCGAATTGGCCCGCAGTGCAAAGCCGCCGAACAGGAAGATCTGTCCGGGGAGAAAAGTCTCACCCTGGACTGCATCGCTATCGATGATAGTAGGAGCCATCAAGCCTAACGACGACGACATAGAGGAACTCTCAATGAAAGCACCAATGTCTGTGTCAAAACCGGCGGATCTCGGGTAGGGGGTCCCGAACTGTGCGTCTAAGGCGGATGGTAACAGGAGGCTGGAGACACAATGTTTTACCCAGGTTCGGGCCCTCTTGATGGAGGTAAAACCCTACGTCCTGCTTGATTAATATTGATGATATGGGTAGTACAAGAGTAGATCTACCACGAGATCAGAGAGGCTAAACCCTAGAAGCTAGCCTTTGGTATGATTGTACATTGTCCTACAGACTAAAACCCTCCGGTTTATATAGACACGGGAGAGGTTAGGGTTACACAAGGTCGGTTACAAAGGAGGAGATATACATATCCGTATTGCCTAGCTTGCCTTCCACACCAAGTAGAGTCCCATCCGGACACGAGACGAAGCATTCAATCTTGTATCTTCATAGTCTAACAGTCCGGCCGAAAGATATAGTCCGGCTGTCCAGAGACCCCCTAATCCAGGACTCCCTCACTCTCAATCGGCTCTTCAGCCACCGTAAGTTTGGGTTATACCTGCCTGTAAGCTGATGTCGCTCCGCCAGGTGACCCGCCGAACTCTTACCAGTTAATCTCAGCCTAGAGACACTGTCTGTCCGACGTACTGGACAGTTAATCTCGTCACGAGACCCTGCACTGGTTAAGGTTCAAACGGCGGCTTGTGTCACGTGAGGGCCTCTTACCGATGCGAGGATAAACTCACTCATCTGTTGCGTACTCTCTGCCAAGTGGCCCGTCATACTCTTAAACAACTACTCTTTTAAAGACCCTGCACTGTTTAAGGTTCAAACAACGTATTTACGTCACGTGAGAAGTAGCTTATGGGCATAGGGGTACTCATGCCCTGCTGTAGCGCTCCAATATGGCTCGTCGTACTCTTAACAGTTACTCTTTTAAAGACCCTTCACTATTAAGGTTCAAACGGCGAATCTGTGCCATGTGAGATCAAGCATATAAGTTTAGGCAGCCATGCCTAAGGTTTTCAAAAACAAAAAGAAGGAAAGCAAGAACATAATACATTGCATACATCATCATGCATCATACATACATATCATGCCGGTCTTCAAAACGGGTCAAAGCATAAAATTTTGCAGGTACAAATAGATCTTTTGATAGCCAAAATGGCTGGATATTCATCATGGTTTATCATAGCCAGTATTAAATGATTGGGGTTTTCAAGCCAGCTCGTAGAATTGGTTATTTTTAAGAGCCGTTGTCGGTGTCAAAACCGGCGGATCTCGGGTAGGGGGTCCCAAACTGTGCGTCTAAGGCGGATGGTAACAGGAGGCAGGGGACACGATATTTTACCCAGGTTCGGGCCCTCTTGATGGAGGTAAAACCCTACGTCCTGCTTGATTTATTCTTGATGATATGAGTATTACAAGAGTTGATCTACCCTGAGATCGGAGAGGCTAAACCCTAGAAGCTAGCCTATGGTATGATTGTATGTTGTCCTACGGACTAAAACCCTTCGGTTTATATAGACACCGGAGGGGGCTAGGGTTACATAAGGTCGGTTACAAAGGAGGAGATATACATATCCGTATTGCCTAGCTTGCCTTCCACGCCATGTAGAGTCCCATCCGGACACAGGACGAAGTCTTCAATCTGGTATCTTCATAGTCCAACAGTCTGGCCAAAGGATATAGTCCGGCTGTCCGGAGACCCCCTAATCCAGGACTCCCTCAGTAGCCCCTGAACCAGGCTTCAATGACGTTGAGTCCGGAGCGCAGTGTTTTCTTCGGCATTGCAAGGCGGGTTCCTCCTCCGAATACATCACAGAAGAGTTTGAATACAAGGATAGTGTCCGACCCTGCAAAATAAATTCCACGTACCACCATAGAGAGAATAATATTTCCACAAATCCAATCTGCCGACACGTTTTGGCAGCATGACATTATGCCATGGCCCGGTAATTATTCGAACCGTTTTTCCTTAACTAGCCCCGCACATAACGCGAGGCGGTTTCTTGACACGTCTTGTCAAAGCAGAGATCGTGTTCCCCTTATTACGGGGTTCTCATCAATACAAACGTGGGTAACCCAACCGTGCCTAGGACTCCTAGATTTTAGGCAAGTCCCAAACGGCCACGAGGAGGACGCTTGATATTCACCCTCTTTATAAAGGGTCAAGGCTTTTGCTTTTTCCCAGCCGTTCTCAATCGAATCCTTCCCCTGCCTCGAGTTCTAACACCCAAAGCCTAGGTCAGGTGCTTCGGACCTTCAGTCATGTCCGGATCCAGCCTTCAAGGCCGGTGGATGCCTTCCTCCGTCATGGAGGAGGACATCAGGAAGTTGAGGGAAGCCAGATATCTGACCGCCGAAATATTACATAGGCTGTCCGCCCAAGGGCAGGTCGTCCCTACTCCCGAACCCAACAAGAGCGTTGTGTTCGTCTCCCACTTCCTCCGAGGACTAGGCCTCGCTCTGGATCGCTTCGTCAGGGGTCTTATGTTCTATTACGGGCCGGATTTTCACGATCTGGCCCCGGACTCCCTTCTTCGCATCTCGTCATTTATTGTCGTTTGTGAGGCCTTCCTCCGCATTACCCCTCACTTCGGCTTGTGGCTCAAGACCTTCGATGTGAAGCCGAGGATGGTCGAGGGACAGTATGCAGTGTGCGGAGGCGCTTTAATAAGCAAAATCGCTGATGCTCCATGGCCAAAGGGTTCCTTTCCGGGGGTGTTCGGATTATGGCAACGGGAGTGGTTCTACGTCACAGCTCCCCGAAGTGCCAAGTGGGTGGCTGCCCCCACCTTTTGCTCGGGCCCTCCACCACAACTGATGTCATGGATCAGCAGGGGACTGAGCTGGGATCCAGCCAAGGACATGCCCATATTGCAGAGCCGCATTAGAGATCTCTTCGAGGGAGATTTCAGTTTGGTTATGGTAATGCAACTCATGCTGGTTCATCGAGTCCAGCCTTGCAAACGCCGGCCCTTCCGCATGTGGGAATTCATCCCAGAAGGACCGTGCACTATTCAGAATTTCCTCGGCCTGACGCACGAGGAGATGTACAAATCATTCTTCAGACCTCAAATAGAGTGTCCGGACACTACCGACGAAGTGGGCCTGAGCAGCAACCGCACCACGGCCCAAGTAAGTAATCCCATGGCCGAACACACTGTCCTTTTTATTTATCATGACATCATTCTAAAGAATCACCCTTTGACCAGGACTGGATAACAAAGGCGAAGATGATCCGGTGTTCAGCCCCCCTTTCTGAAGGCTTGGACAATCCGGAGCTGGAAAAGATGCTCGAGCTAGCACCTTGCCTGGTGCCCTCAAAGGAAGATGAAGGGGGAATAAAGAGGGCGAAAGAGGGCCTCCACCGCTGCCTATTCCAACCGAGGGAATGAGCGCCTCTGGGAGGGAGGATAACCCAGGAGAAGAATCTGACATTCTCTCACCCCGGGGAAGGAAGAGGGCTAACTCTGAAGATCCGGAAACCAAGGTTTCCAAACGGGAGAAAAAATCTCCACCAGAGGGTCCCTCCTCGGAGGGTGCTTTAGCCGTACAATGCGTGCGCGGGGATCAGCCCTCTAAAGAGCTGTTAGTAATCAAAAATTACTTGATAGTGAAGATATCCTACCTTACTTCTGAGGAAAATAACCGAAGCATTTATCTTGCAGTTCGGATCTTAGCCCTTCTCAGCTGAGCTCGTCTTCAGGGGATCTTCTTCCGGAGATGATGGAGAGCGAAACGCCTCCCCCGGACTCCCCAGCTCAAGAAGCGGGCGACCTTGAAGGTAATCCTATGACCACCCGAAGTCCCCAATATCCGGGTCTTGAAGAGAGCAATCAAAAGAGTCTGGCACCATCTGGGATGCGGTCGGATGTACGGAGGGATCTGCTGGAGAGGGCGGTTATCTCAGAAGAGCACCGCACCTTGATGGGTACGGTGATTGAAAGGATTTCGTCCGCCGAAAGCGGGCTGCATGAAGCCTTTATGAGTCTACTAACGGGTTTTGAGGTACGTGAAATGATGTATATTTTTTTGAAAGTACCACACATTTTTAGATGTGCCCTGTGTAGATAGTAGCCCCTGAGACTCTGGTTGTCATCGAAAATGGCGGCAAACAAAGGATCATAGTCCCAGGCAATAACCAGACTGCCTTTACGTGCAGGTGGTGGAGGCGTCGGTGGCTAGCTGGACTGATAGGGTTGCCGAACTAAAGCAGCAACTTGATGCGGCTGATGCCGACATCGTGCTTGTTAACAAGCGGCTTGACGAGGCGCGGGGTAGGTGAATTTTCTGGTGAAGTCACATAGTAAGAGCAGCATGATGCCAATATCTTTAATATGTTGTGACTGCAGATGGAGCTGCCGTCGTGGAGACCCTTCGGGCAGAGCTTGCCCTAGCCAAGGAGCAAGCAAGGAGTGGTAATGCGGCCGCTTTAAAGGCGGCCGAAGAGTTAAGAGCCGAAAAGGCCGCGCATTCTGAGAGCAAAGAGAAAATGGCCAAGATGGCTGTAAAGTTAAAAGACAATGCCGACCGTTGCCAGCTTCTTGAAGAGGAAAACCTAGCGAAGGCGATGGACCTGGAAAAGGCCACGAAGGCAACCAAAGACACCCGCTCTGCGATGAGAGCGAAGAAGGAGGAGCTGCGTCAAGCTGGGGATATCGCGGCTGGGAAACCCTTCCTGCTGCGGAGAAAGTTTGGAGATCCTCGGTATGCCCCTATGGACCGGCTGTGGAGTTCGGCGGACGCATATATGGACTTGGCGGCAAGTGCTGTCGATGCGGCCGAATACTTCTGAGATCAAACAGATCATGAAGTGGACAAGCTATTCTGGTCACAATTTAATGTTTCAGAGCGTCCGCTTCCATTGGCTGATCGGCTTGCCGAGTGGGCCGAACTGAATTGATTGTCCGGACTCGCCATGAGGTCTGTTGTGGATCACCTGTGGCCGGAAAGGCCAAAGCCGAACAACTATTTTAGTTTAGTGCAGCAGTTCCTTGGTGCGGTGCCACGCATTAATACGATGAAGAGGTCGGCATGCATAGAAGGCTCGCAGATGCCCTTGCCTGTGTCAAAACATACTGGGCGGAGATGGATGCCACCACTGTCGCGGCGCAGGGTTCGGCCATAGGCCGAGTGGCTGCCGAGCACTATTTTGAAGAAGTTCTTGAATGCGCTCGTTCGATAGAGGCCCAGTGCTCGAAGAATATTATGTTTGAATGACATGTATTCTCATTGTAAAAACAATGTTTTATTAAGTTTATCAAGGCTGTATTTATACTTTTGCCCGAAAGTATTATGATGCCTCCTGTGCGGCCGTTTATGTATATATGTATATAACCTGAAAGATTGCAGTCGTCGGCTTCAGCCCCCACGCATATAATGCGGGGGTGTTCGCAGAAGACGCATTTTCACACTTAACCCAATGTCTTGGCCCATTAAGGAGGTGATAGCGCAGGGAACGAGGAAACTGGACTATAATGCTTTAACACTTTCACTTAGCCAGAGGAGTTTGACAGTGGGGCTACTATATAGCCCCTGGTGGCTCCGCACTCATCCGAATTCAGGGTGCGTACATGCCTGGCCGGGAAACGGCCCTTCATTAAGGCGGAGGAATCTCGAAGATTCCGATAGGTCATCGAGTGGTTGACCAGTCTCATGCTATATCATGACAGTCAGTTTTCGGCTTTCTCTACTGAGGTGCTCGTCCGGATGAACCAGGGCACAATCGCAGTAGTTCTCCTGGTGCCGCCTTAGCCGATAGAGCGGAACGTAAGGCAGCAAAACACAGGAGCCGGGCAAACCCAACATTTGACCAAAGACATGATTCGGAGCTGATGCATATAAGGCCAAACTCGCGACGCCGAACACTCCCTAAGGTGTTCGGTCTTTATGGTGTAAACTGGGCCTAAACAATGCCCTTTGTAATAAGCCCCTGGTGTCCAGGTACGTGCATTATTCTGACGTGGCCACATGCCAAGACGCCAGCATCCTTCTCAATTGTACTGAGAATCCGAGGGATGTGTATCAACAAGAGACAGTAAAAAAGGTTTATGCAGGGTCTTAATCTAAAAAGAATCCTTGGAACGGGTCCCTGCTGCACGTCTACGCCCGTGTCTCCATGGTGTCGTATTCTGGACAGGTGTAGCACGATGGTCATCTGAAAAATAGAGGAACTTTAATTGAAAAGTTGCCGTGCACAAGGTAAATTATACTAAATAAACAATATATAGTTCAAAATGAGTACGATTGAGCCTAATTGCCACTTGTTTGCGCATGTTGAGCCCCTTGTATTGTACTAGGGGTATGGCCATCAAACCTGTATTAATTACATAGAGCTGTGCCGGACTCGTCTAACCGCGTCTGTGGTCTTAACGACCTGTCAAATGCTTTAGTTGGTGAGGCCGTTTAGTGTGCGGCTGCCAAGGCGGCTGCGCAGTCTTCGGCGCGCAAGGAGCGCTCAATATTTCCATTGACTGTAATGATGCCGCGTGGACCCGGCATCTTAAGCACGAGGGAAGCGTAATGCGGTATTGCGTTAAAGCAAGCGAAAGCTTCGCGTCCGAGTAGTGCTTGATAGCCACTTTGGAACGGAGCGATTTGGAAGGTTAAATTTTCGCTATGGAAGATATCGGGGAAGCCGAATATAACCTCTAGTAACAGGGAGCCCGTGCAATGAGCCTCTGGGCCTGGCGTTACTCCTTTAAATGAAGTATTGCTATGGCTAATTTTTGCTGGGTCTATCCCCATCTTGCGTACTATGTCCTGATATATCAGGTTTAAACTACTGCCGCCGTCCATCAGAACTCGTGTGAAGTGGTGTCCATCAATTATTGGGTCTAATACCAAGGCAGCCCATCCTGCCCGCCGAACACTTGCTGAGTAATCCCGATGGTCAAAAGTGATCGGTTGGGACGACCAGTGGCAGAACTCCACGATGGTACGCCCTGGGGCATATTTCTCTAGGGGTGCCGCTTTGTTTCTCCTCTTTATCACGTGTAACACGTTTACTGTTTTGACTTCTGGTGGGAATTTCGTCTGTTCCCCAATGCTTTCTTGCGAGGCTCATCCTCGTCTTTGCTTGATGTCTCCCGCCCCTTGTGTTCGGCATTGAGCTTGTCGGAATGCTTGACGACCCAACATTCTTTGTGGGTATGATTGGCAGGTTTACCGGGGGTGCTATGGATCTGACATGTTTGGTCCAGAATTTTGTTTAGGCTGGATAGTTCGTCTCCGTTGCCTTTGGAGGGCGACTTTTGCTGACCTGGCCGAGAGCTTCTGAATCCGGCGTTTACAATCGTGCTCTTCGGGCTGTCTTCTTTATTCCGGCGCTTAATTTTGCTGCGTCGTGATTTCCCGTTTCCATCTCTGACTTCGGATGTACTTGGGTCGCTGGTGCTGCATCGGGCTAACCAGCTGTCCTCGCCCACGCAAAAGCGGGTCATGAGGCTTGTTAATGCCACCAATGTTCTCGGCTTTTCTTGGCCGAGGTGTCTGGTGAGCCATTCGTCGCGAACGCTATGGTTGAAAGCTGCTAAGGCTTCGGCGTCCGGACAGTCGACTATTTGGTTCTTTTTAGTAAGAAACCTGTTCCAAAGCTTTCGGGCTGACTCTCCAGGCTGTTGAGTTATATAACTCAAATCGTCTGCATCCGGTGGTCGGACATAAGTCCCTTGAAAATTTGCCCGAAAAGTGTCTTCAAGCTCTTCCCAGGTTTCAATGGAGTTTTCGGGGAGGCTTTTAAGCCAGTGCCGAGCTGACCCTTTGAGCTTGAGAGGTAAGTACTTGATGGCGTGGATATCGCCTCCTTGAGCCATATGGATATGGAGGATGTAGTCCTCAGTCCAGACACCAGGGTCTGTTGTTCCATCGTACACCTCTATGTTTACGGGTTTGAATCCCTCTGGAAATTCATGGTCCAGCACCTCGTCGGTGAAACATAGGGGGTGTGCGGCACCCCTGTATTTGGGTGTGCCATGGTGTTCGGATGTTTGTTGTGTTGCATTGTATGTTGGAGCGCGCTTGCGTGGTCCATAGATGGATCTGGTTGCGTCGTCCTTTTGATGCGAGCCCTTACGTGGATCGCATACTGATTTATGTGCGGCGTCGTTTGCTGCTTTATATTGGCTATGAGGTCGTCTATCCGACCGGATGGCCATTTTATTTTTTAATTGCGGAGGATCTAAGGCCTCCTCATCGAATTCGTTTAGCAACTTTCTCTTTGGATAGTTCTTGGTGTGGCGATTACTGCCGTACTTCGCTGCAGTGTCGAGTAATTCACTCCATCTGATTTTGAGTGTGTCTTGTGCAACCCTGAGCCTTTGCTTATGCGTTTTCAAACTTCTTGCAGTGGCACCCAGCATTTGATGGGCATTCTGTTGCTCCGGGTGCCTGTCCGGTGTGATGTCGTCCGGACTGTTATCTTCGACGGGGTTGGGTTGTTCGGCTTGATTTTCCTTGTTGCCGTGGTTGGGCGATGGTTCACCCAGCTCTAACGCTGGGTCTATATGATCGTTGTTTCTGCTGAGGCAGGATTTGGAGCGGCGTTTACGCCGCCGCTTTGACTGCTTCTTGAGGGAACAACCCTTCACTGCGTCCTTCCACTCCTCGTCGTCGTTTTCTTTGGGTGTGTCCACCATGTATACATCATATGATGAAGTGGGCATCCAGTGCCCTGTTGGTAGTGGTTCCTGTTCGTCTCCTGCATCGTCGTCCATACCGTTGATGTCTTCGGAGTCGAGGTCCAGCATGTCGGTTAAGTTGTCGACAGTGGCTATTAAGTGGGTGGTGGGTGGGCGGTGAGCTTCTTCGTCATCCGCATCCCAATCCTGCCGAATGTAGTTCGGCCAGGATTCTCCTGACAAGGAGAGAGACCTTAATGAGTTCAGTATGTCGCCAAGGGGCGAGTGCTGAAAAATATCCGCGGAGGTAAACTCCATGATCGGCGCCGAGCCGGATTCGATAGGCATGGGTGCAGGCGGTTCGGAGTCCGTGGCCGGAGAAGGATCCGGTAGTTCGGCAACACGGCTCTCGTGGAAGGTAAGATCGATCCTCGGCTCGATCGCCGCTGAGAGTACGGCCTCCATGGCGGGGTCTATCCACCCGTCCATGGATGGCGCGATTGGCTCCGAATTGAGGGCCGGAGCAGTCGCCGGTGCGATATCCTGAGCACTGTTCGACGGCAGAGCTAAATCATGCTCATCGAGACCGTGCAGCGCACTTGCCAGGGGCTCAAATCCGTCAAAGATCAAGTCTCCGCGGATATCGGCCGTGTAGTTTAAGCTTCCAAACCTGACCTGGTGGCCAGGGGCGTAACTTTCGATCTACTCCACATGGCCAAGTGAGTTGGCCCGCAGTGCGAAGCCGCCGAATACAAAAATCTGTCCGGGGAGAAAAGCCTCACCCTGGACCGCATCCCTATCAATGATTAAAGGAGCCATCAATCCTAATGGCGACGACACGAAGGAAGTCTCAATGAAAGCACCAATGTCGGTGTCAAAACCGGCGGATCTCAGGTAGGGGGTCCCAAACTGTGCGTCTAAGGCGGATGGTAACAGGAGGCAAGGGACACGATGTTTTACCCAGGTTCGGGCCCTTTTGATGGACGTAAAACCCTACGTCCTGCTTGATTTATTCTTGATGATATAAGTATTACAAGAGTTGATCTAGCATGAGATCGGATAGGCTAAACCCTAGAAGCTAGCCTATGGTATGATTGTATGTTGTCCTACGGACTAAAACCCTCTGGTTTATATAGACATCGGAGGGGGCTAGGGTTACACGAGGTCGGTTACAAAGGAGGAGATATACATATCCGTATTGCCTAGCTTGCCTTCCACGCCAAGTAGATTCCCATCCGGACATGGGACGAAGTCTTCAATCTGGTATCTTCATAGTCCAACAGTCCAGCCAAAGGAAATAGTCCGGCTGTCCGGAGACCTCCTAATCCAGGACTCCCTCGGCCGCCCTATCATACGTAATGTTGTGTCATCTAATTGACTGGCTCTTGGATTTTTTCAACTTGTGCTCTGTAGTAATCTACAACACTTATGGATTTCCCAAACATATATTGGTTGGGTTGCACCGCAACCATGAGCAGGGATTTTATTTCAAGGACAAAGGCATTATTCCAGGATATTCATACCGGGTTACAACCACAGTCTAGGATTCATTCAACAAATCATGATGAGTTACATTATTCAAGTCCAGTTTATATCAAGTATGCAAGTCTCGTGTCGCTGCAAGCACGCATCACGGCACTCGAGGGCTAATGCAAGATGGTTTTCAAATCATTACATTGTCAGCAAGACCCTGTTATCTCAAGGAGATGAGCCGGCCTTTAAATATTTTTCTAAGTCCCAGCCCAGTACTTCTTACTGACCCGGCACTTCGGGGCTACACCGCTCAGATCAAATTTACTAAAGTCCCAATCCCAAGACGTTGCAGGCATGCGACCCGGCACTTCGGGGCTACAGAGTTGTTCAAACAGATTATAAGGTCCAAATTGAAGACCTGGCGCATCACATACTGAAGAGCCGGCCCTTGGGGCTTACACCAGCTGAAGCTTTATAAGGTATAAGACAATTACAAGTCCCGGGTTGCTGTAGGCAAGACAACCCGGTACTTGGGGGCTACACAGTCAAAAATATTATTGCAAAGCACCAAGTCATCATGGATAAACTCGGAGCTTGGGGGCTACAAGTAATATGGAGATAGAAATAACAAAACATTTTCAAGCTATCAAATTTGAGTGAGCTAGGTCTCCTGTCTTGGTGGAGCTGAAGCATTGAAAGTCGGCTCAACATTACACGGATTTTGTTGTTCCCAATAATTTTAACAAGTCAGCTGGAGTCTAGTTATTTGACCGGGCGTCACCAACAAATCATGACCAGGTTTTCATCAAGCCAAAGTATTGGAGGCCAACTCAATGGCATATGGGTGTTGTATTCCCAATATTTTATTGCAAAGGACATGGGCTTACAAGATGATTATGAAAACGGCTCGTTCATATGAAGAAGAAACCTGGATTTTCGAGGAGCCACTTCATTGAAATAAGTCGGACGGGGTGGCGAGCCGGTCACTTAACATATTTATTGTTCTTATTTCAGGATCAGTTTAACATGGATAAATCCAAATTAAACTAGGGGCTAATTTCAGGGATATACCCCGCGGTATGACCCGGCCGAAAATATGACCCGGCCGGACTTGGTGACTCACTAGTGACCCGCCCTGACTTGGTGACCCACTAAGTGACCCGCCCAGATCTCTCCACTCACTGATGACCCGACTAGGCCAGGTGACTAATTAGTAACCCGGTGGGCGGGTCAGACGGATGACAAGGCCCAAGGCCTAGAAGGCCGGCTTATGTTATGGTAGGCCGGCTTAAGAGGAAAGTCATCCGGAATATTCCCTTATAAAGGAAGCAAGACTAGGACTCCACTTGTAATAGAGTAATCCTTATCCTACTATGACTAGTCATGTAAGTCACCCCTCCAACTTATATAAAGTGGGGCAGGGAATCCCAAGAGGTGAAAAAGTTTTAGACAGACAAGTCAATAGCTCTCGATATAGAGGTAGCAAAAAAGCACCCCTATAACCGTGAGCATCATCATAATCAATATCAATGAAGCAGGATGGGCTTTTATCTCGACCGTGAGGGGCTGAACCTGGGTAAAAATCTCGCGTTTCTCGTCCCGCTCAACCTCTCTCAAGCTACCAAGTAGATGTGTTGGCCTCACGACTAAGTCCTTTTCACAAGGACATCTTTTCATAAGGACATCTGTCGTGACAAATCCACAACAGTACTCTAACTTTTTTCTTAAGTAATTAATTGAGCTCGGTGACTTCAAAAAGTTGTACAAAAGCCTTGTTTGGGCCTTTTAGGCATCGTTGAATGTGGGCTGAGTAGACATGTAAAGTTGTATTGTACTACACAGGTCTTTTTTTGAACATCAGCAATGCAACTGGGCCGACAGTTGTACACAATATCCTAAACTAAGCGCATCCTAGCGTGTCTTTTTTTAATAAAATGCACATCCCAATTCATTTTTATATAGTATGATTACGAGGCCCAACTTAATTTTTTAATAATATTCCTATCTCAATATTATTTTTATACGAAATGTTCAGTCCGGACCATCATTGTTTTTTCACCCATCCCAGAAAATGGGTCCATTTCTACTAAAATCAAATGGCTTGTAAATTATCAGAAATCAAAAATGTGCTGCATGTAGGCAATATTATTTTTTGACCCAGCTCAGTAAATAGGTGTATTCGAATAAATAATCAAATGCGCCGTAAATTATCATAAATAGTATTTTTTTTCGAGAAACAATTATCATAAATAGTAAATCGGCTATTATTATTATTTCTAACCAGCCCAGGATATAGATTAATTTTTGAGTCAAAGCGCGTGAAATAGATGTATTGGCAAACAAAATGAAATGGGCTGTAAAACCTAAATAAATGGGCTGCATTCCGGCATAGCTTTCGAAGCTGACTTTGTTGGCCCACTAGACGAAGCATGCGCAAGGTGTTGTCCATTTATTGAACAAAACTATTTAATGGTCTAAAACAAGTCGTCAACAAATTAATTTGGTCTTGTTGCTCTTGCTCCAGCCGCCAAAACCATCACTGGCTAGAGCGCCTGCATCTGCCTCCCGTGGCCAGCTGTGCTGCCGCGCACGCCTCGCCGCTCCAATCTACTCCAAACGGTGGACAGGTCATACATGTACTCACCCACACCTTCTGTTATTCTACGGCAAAGGCAGCCTCACCCGACAGCCGAACCAGTCACTTGTACTCCCCTCCGCCAGGGACTCCAGTGCCCCTTGTTCCATGACTCTAGATCGTTCCCATCTTAGGCCTCGCCGTCGTCCACCACCTTGGTGCTCTTGACGCGGCGTGGTCAACATGGTCAAGGAACGCCTTCCATCGAAAGAGGACTGTACGTGGAGAGGCTGACAGCTGGGTGCACGACGCAGCAAGGAAGTGCATCCTTATTACGCGCAAAATAATGATTCATCGACCTAACAGCAGGACCTACCGGAAGGGTCTCGTAAAAAACATTTCCCCCTGACAGGTGGGACCCACCAGCTACATCTTCATACGCAAGGAAGTGCGTTTGTATTACGGGCAAAAAATGATTCGTTCTTCCCCCTGACAGCTGGGACCCACCAGCTATATCATCGCACGGAAGGAAGTGCCTCCTTATCCTCCCTGACAGCCGGGACCCACCAGTTATATATTCGCATGGAAGGAAGTGCCTCCTTATCCTCCCTGACAGTTAGGACCCACCGGGTCGAACCGTACGTCGGGTTGTCTGTCTGGTCGCGATCGTGTACGTACATACTGGTTGATCGGTCTCTCTGCAGCAATGAACCGTGTCCGAGTAAGGAGATGCACGTGTCGTAGTAGAGCGCATGGACATAGCACGTCACGCAGTCCCGTCTATAGATATATATTGTGTACACGTACGTACATCCACGCTACAAGAAATTAAATACGGCTACGTACATACATACGGTCGGGGTCTCAAACGCGTACTCGCGCATACGTACGGCCAGGGCTCGTGTACATGCAGAGGCAACGGACGGCAGTGACATCGTCCTGTTCATCTATAGCTAACCGGCTGGGTCGGAATGGAGGAAACAATGTCGTCTTCACTGAGAGCCAAGTGACTGGGTCGGAACACGTCCTGTTCATCGGGAGCCAACCGGCTTGAATGGAACAGCCAAAACAAGGTCTGGCGTACCGTAGAACGGAGGAAACAGACCTTCTGTTCGACCGTGTACGGTCGAAACGGGGTCCTGTTCATCGGGAAGGGTCTGGCGTACCGCAAAACGGTGGAAACGGACTTCTGTTCGAGCTCCTACGGGTGAAACGGCGTCCTGTTGATCGGGAGGGGTGTGGCGTACCATAAAAATGGAGGAAACAGACTTCTCTTCGACCTCCTACGGTCGAAACGGGGTCCTGTTCATCAGGAGGGGTGTGGTGTACCACAAAACGGGACTCCACGGGGTACTGTTCATCCACCGTCGACTTTCTCCAGCCTCCACCAGACATTGTTCATCCAAGGGCTACTGTTCATCCAGCCTCCACATTCTTCAGTTCAACCAGCCTCCACAGGGTCCGGTTCATCCACCCCCAACCGACTGGGGTCTGTGGCGGCCTCCTTGGGCTCCTATTCATCCAGTGGCAACCGCATACTGTATACCATGGGGTCCTATTCATCCATAGGAAACCGCCTATACACATGACCGGGGTCCTGTTCATCCAATCCCCATCAGGAACTGTTCATCCACAGCCAACCCAATAGGCTCGACTCACACCATGTCTTGACTCGTTCTACGTATCGCGTGCGTGGCAGCAACGGGCACTGTTCATCCAGAGGCAACCCAATTGGCTAGCTACATCTCACATGGGGGTTCGATCGGCTTCAGTAAGCATGCAGCAGCAGTGATCGATCGGGTTCAGATAGTAGCGTAGGAGTCTCGGTCAGGTTCAGTTAGGAGCGAAGGGATCGATCGATCGGCTTCAATACGTAGCAGCAAGAGATCGCTCGGGTTCAGTTATAGCGACACGGCTCGCACCACGCGCGCATATGAGAGAAACGCGCAAACCACACTACATCGCTCGGCCTCGACCACCCACCATTGATGACTACTCCATCTCATGTGATGATCGGACATGGATTAGTTGATTTGGATCACATATCATTTAGATGACTTGAGGGATGTCTATCTAAGTGGGAGTTCTTAAGTAATTTGATTAATTGAACTTAATTTATCATGACCTTAGTCCTGATAGTATTTGCACATCTATGTTGTAGATCAATGGCTCGTGCTACCGTTCCCCTGAATTTTAATGTGTTCCTAGAGAAAGCTAATTTGAAATATGATGGTTGCAACTACACGAACTGGGTCCGTAACATGAGTATTATCCTCATTGCTGCATAGAAGAATTATGTCCTTGATGCACCACTAGGTGAAAGGCCTCTTGCAGGAGCAGATGCTGATGTTTTTAATGCCTGGAAAGCTCAATCTAATGACTACTCGATAGTTTAGTGTGCCATGCTTTACGGCTTAGAATCGGTACTTCAAAGACATTTAGAACGTCATGGAGCATATGAGATGTTCCAAGAGTTGAAGTTAATATTTCAAGAAAATGCCCGAGTTGAGAGATATGAAGTCTCCAACAACTTCTATAGCTGCAAGATGGAGGAGAACAGTTATGTTGGTGAACACATACTCAAAATGGCTGGGTATCATAATCACTTGACTCAGCTGGGAGTTAATCTTCCAGATGATAGTGTTATTGACAGAGTTCTTCAATCACTGCCACCAAGCGCCAAATGCTTCATGATGAACAATAATATGCAAGGGATGGAGAAGACAATTCCCGAGCTCTTCGCAATGCTCAAAGCTGTGGAGGTAGGAATCAAGAAGGAGCATCAATTGTTGGTCGTTAATAAGACCACTAGTTTCAAGAAAAAGGGGAAGGGAAAGAAGGGGAACTTCAAGAAGAATGGCAAGCAAGTTGCCACTCCCGTGAAGAATCCCAAAGCTGGACCTAAGCCTGAAACTGAGTGCTTCAACGGCAAAGGGACTGGTCACTGGAAGCGAAACTGCCCAAAGTATTTGGCGGATAAGAAGGATGACAAAGTGAACAAAGGTATATTCGATATACATGTTATTGATGTGTACCTTACTAATGCTTGTAGTAGTGACTAGGTATTTAATACCGGTTTCGTTGCACATAATTGTAACTCGAAATAAGAGCTGCGTATTAAACAAAGATTGGCTAAGGATGAGGTGACAATGCACGTTGGGAATGGTTCCAAGGTCGATGTGATCGCTGTTGGCACACTACCTCTACATCTACCTTTGGGATTAGTTTTGGACCTAAATAATTGTTATTTGGTGCCAGCGTTGAGCATGAACATTATATCTGAATCTTGTTTAGTGCGAGACGGTTATTCATGTAATCAAAGAATAATGGTTGTTCTATTTATATGAGTAATATCTTTTATGGTCATGCACCCTTGAAGAGTGGTCTATTTCTGATGAATCTTGATTGTGGTGATACACATATTCATAATATTAATTACAAAATATGCAAAGTTGATAATGATAGTGCAACATATTTATGGCACTAGCATTTAGGTCATATTGGTGTAAAGCGCATGAAGAAACTTTGATATGTCTCCAATGTATCTATAATTTTTTTATTATTCCATGCTATTATATTATCTGTTTTGGATGTTTAATGGGCTTTAATATGCTCTTTTATATTATTTTTGGGACTAACCTATTAACCGGAGGCCCAGTGCCAGTTTCTGTCTTTTGCCTATTTTAGAGTTTCGCAGAAAAGGAACACTAAACGGAGTCCAAACGGAATGAAACTATCGGTGTCAAAACCGGCGGATCTCGGGTAGGGGGTCCCGAACTGTGCGTCTAGGCCGGATGGTAACAGGAGGCAAGGGACACGAAGTTTTACCCAGGTTCGGGCCCTCTTGATGGAGGTAAAACCCTACGCCCTGCTTGATTAATATTGATGATATGGGTAGTACAAGAGTAGATCTACCACGAGATCAGAGAGGCTAAACCCTAGAAGCTAGCCTATGGTATGATTGTTGATGTGTATGTTGTCCTACAGACTAAAACCCTCCGGTTTATATAGACACTGGAGAGGGTTAGGGTTACATAGAGTCGGTTACAATGGTTGGAGATCTAAACATCCGCATCGCCAAGCTTGCCTTCCACGCCAAGGAAAGTCCCTTCCGGACACGGGGCGGAGTCTTCAATCTTGTATCTTCATAGTCCAGGAGTCCGGCTTGAAGGTATAGTTTGGCTATCCGAACACCCCCTAATCCAGGACTCCCTCAGTAGCCCCTGAACTAGGCTTCAATGATGACGAGTCCGGCGCGCAGATTGTCTTCGGCATTGCAAGGAGGGTTCCTCCTCCAAGTACTTTATAAAGGATTTTAAACAAAGATAGTGTCCGGCTCTACAAAATAAGTTTTCCACATATTGCCATAGAGAGAATAATATTTACAAAAATCTAATCTATTGACGTATTCCGTAGTGTGACACACCATGGCCAAGCTTTTGTCCGAGTCGTTTCATTATCCCACCTCAGCGCGTCATGCGAGGCGGTTTCCTTGGCACGTCTTGTCAAAGCAGAGATCGTGTCCCCTTATTCCGGGATTCTCATCAATACGGGCGTGGGTAACCCAACCGCTTCTAGGACTCCTAGATCATAGGCAAGTCCAAACGGACACAGAGAGGACACTCGATATCCACCCTCTTTATAAAGGGACGAGGCCTTTTATTTTTCCCTCCCGTGCTCAATCGAATCCTTCCCCCACCCCAAGCTCAAACGCCCAAAGTTCAGGTCAGGTGCTCCGAACCTTCAGTCATGTCCGGATCTAGCCTTCAAGGCCGATGGGTGCCTTCTTTCGTCACGGAAGAAGACGTCAAAAAGTTGAGGGAGGCCAGATATCTGACCGCCGAGATTCTGCATCGGCTGCCTCCCCGGGGGCAGGCCGTCCCCTCCCCCGAACCCAACGAGAGTGTCGTGTTCGTCTCCCACTTCCTCCGAGGTCTAGCCCTTGCATTGGATCCTTTTGTCTGGGGCTTGATGTTTTACTACGGGCTAGATTTCCATGATCTAGCTCCGGACTCCTTTCTTCATATCACAGCATTTTATTGTTGTGTGCGAGGCCTTCCTCCGGGTTACCCCTCACTTTGGCCTATGGCTCAAGACCTTTGAAGTAAAACCGAAGATGATCAAGGGGCAACATGCGGAGTGTGGAGGCGCCTTTATACACAAGATGATGGGAGCTGCATGGCCCAAAAGTTCCATTCCAGAGGTGTCTGAATTATGGCAACAGGAGTGGTTCTACATCACGGCTCCTAGAAGTGCCAAGTGGGCGGCCGCCCCCGTTTTCCGCCCGGGCCCTCCTCCACAACTGATGTCATGGATTAGCAGAGGATTGAGCTGGGGTCCGGCCAAGGACGTGCCTATACTGCAAAGCCGCATTCAAGATCTCTTTAATGGAGATTTCAGTTTGGTCACGGTAACACAAGTTATGCTGGTTTGTCAAGTCTAGTCTTGCAAACGCCGGCCTCTTCGCTTGTGGGAGTTCAATCCCGAGGGACCGCGCGCCATTCAAAATTTCCTCGGCCTGACGCACGAGGAGATGTACAAGTCGTTCTTCGGACCTCAAGTGGAGTGTCCGGAAATCACCGAGGCCGCGGGCCTGAGTAGCAACCTTGCCGCCGAACAGGTAAGACGTCTTCCGACCGAGTGTACTACCTCTCCTTTGATGCGAAGTTATTTCTGAGAGTTCGCTTTTTGACCAGGACTAGCTAACGAAGGCGAAGTTGATTCGGTGCTTGGCCCCCCTCCCTGAGGGTTTGGAAAATCCGATATTGGAAAAGATGCTCCAGACCGCACCTTGCCCGGAGCCCTTGAAGGAAAATGCGGGCGGTCGCGGGCCCCAAACGCTGGCCGCTCTAGCCGAGGGAGCGAGCGTCTCCGTGAAGGAAGACGACCAGAAGAGGAAAAGGATTGCGTCTGGGGATTCGGAAGCCGAAGCTTCCAAACGGGAGAAGAAGTCTCCCACAGAGGGTCCTACCCCGGGGGGTGCGATTGCCGCACAAAGTCCGCGGGGGGATCAATTCTCCCATGAGTCGTAAGTGACCCAAAATACCTTAATAGTACAGATATGTCGTCTTTTCTTCTGAGAAGATAACCACTGCATGTATCTTTGCAGTTCGGGCCTTAGCCCCTCTCAAATGAGCTCGTCTTCTTGGGGATCTTCTTCCAGAGATGATGGAGAGCGAAACGCCTCCTCCGGACTCCTCCGCTCCGGAAGCAGGTGACCCTGAAGTGTCGTCGCGGAGGGCCTCTCCGAGTCCGGCGAGGCCAGAAGATAATCCCGTCGACCCCCAAAGTTCCCAGTGTCCGGCTCCCGAAGAGAGCAGACAAATGAGTTCGGCACCGTCTAGTGTGCGGCCGGATGTTCTGAGGGAGTTGGTGGGGCGAGCGGCCATCTCAGATGAACACCGTGTGCTGATGAATACGGTGATGGGGAGAATCTTGTCCGCCGAAAGCGGATTGCATAAAGCTTTTATGAGTCTACTGACAGGTTTTGAGGTACGTAAAATAATGTATGATAGTCCTGTACATGCTAAGTGTGCCCTGTGTAGATAGTAGCCCCTGAGACTCTAGTTGTCGTTGGGAACGACGACGATCAGAGGATCATAATCCCAGGTAGTAACCATACTGCTTTTATGAGCAGGTGATGGAAGCTCCGGTGGCTAGCCGGACTAGCGAGTTTGCCCATTTAAAACAGCAGTTGGATGCGACAGATGCCGACATCGAGCTTGTTAACAAAACGCTTGACGAGGCGCAGGGTAGGTGTTATTATCTGGTAAACACCGCATAGTAAGAGCAGCATGAAGCCAGTATATTTAACATGTTATTACTGCAGATGGAGCTACCACCGTTGAAGCCTTGCGGGCGGAACTTGCCCGAGCCAAGGAACAAGCGAGATTGGGTAATGCGGCTGCTTTAAAGGCGTCCGAAGAGTTGCGGGCCGAGAAGGCCACACATGGCGAGAGCCGGGATAAGATGGCCAATATGGCCGTAGAATTAAAAGCCTCTGTCGACCGTTGCCGGGCTCTTGAAAAGGAAAACCAGGCGAAGGCATCGGACCTTGAGAAGGTTGCTGCAACGGGAAAAGACCTCCGCTCTGCTATGAGGGCAAAGAAGGAGGAGCTGCAGGAGGCCGGGGATATCGTAGCCGGGAAATCCTTTATGCTGCAGAGGAAGTTCGGAGATCCACGGTATGCCCCTTTGGATCGGCTGTGGAGTTCCGAGGATGTGTATATGGATTTGGCGGCGAGCGCTGCCGATGCGGCCAAATACTTCCAGAGTCAGACGAACCGTGAAGTAGACGAGCTGTTTTGGAAACAATTCCTTTCTCCCGAGCTTCCGCTTTCATTGACGGACCAATTAGCCGAATGGGCCGAACTAAATAGGTTGTCCGGACTCTCCATGAGGTCTGTTGTGGATCAGCTATGGCCAGGAAGGTCAAAACCGAGCAGCTATTTCAGCTTGGAGCAGCAGTTCCTTGACGTGGTGCCGCGCATAAATGCGATGAAGAGGTCGGCGTGCATAGAAGGCGCGCGAATGGCCTTTGCCCGTGCTAAATCATACAGGGCAGAGATGGATGCTACCACTGTTGCAGCGCAGGATTCGGCCATAGGTCGAAGGGCTGCTAAGCACTACTTTGAGGAAGTTCTTGAGAGTGCTCGTCTGATAGAGACCCAGTGCTCAAAAAATATTATGTTTGAGTGACATGTAATCTCATTGTAAGCGAAACGCTTTTATAAATTTTCATAAGGCTACTTTTATACTTTTGCCTGAAAGTAATGTGATGCCTCCTGGGCGGCCGTTTATGTATACATGTGTATAACCTGAAAGATTGCAGTCATCGGCTTCAACCCCCATGCATATAATGCGGAGGTGTTCGCAGAAACACGCGTTTACACTTAACCCAACGTCTTGGTCCTATTAAGGAGGTGATAGCGGAGCGAGTGAGGCAACCGGACTATAATGCTTTAACACTTTCACTTAGCCATAGGAGTTTGACAATGGGGCTACTAGATAGCCCCTTGTGGCTCCGCACTCTCCCGATCCCGGGGTGCGTATATGCCTGGCCAAAAAGTGGCCCTTCGTTAAGGCGGAGGAATACTAACATTCCCATGGGTCATCGAGTGGTTGACCAGTCTCGCGCTAGATCATGACAGTCTGTTTTCGGCTTTCTCTACTGAGGTGCTCGTCCGGATGAACCAGGGCACAATCGCAGTAGTTCTCCTGGTGCTACCTTAGCCGGTAAAGCGGAACGTAAGTCACCAAAACACAGGAGCCGGGCAAACCCAACATTTGACCAAAGACAATGATTCGAAGCTGATGTATATAGGGCCAAACTCGTGACGCCGAACACTCCCTAAGGTATTCGGTCTTTGTGGTATCAACCGGGCCTAAATAATGGCCTTCGTAAGAAGCCCCTTATGTCCAGGTACGTGCATTGGTCTGGCGTGGCCACATGCCAAGATGTCAGCATCCTTCTCAACGGTGGATATGTATCAACAAGAGACAGTAAAAAAGGTTTACGCAGGGTCTTAATCTAAAAAGAATCCTTGGAGTGGGTCCCTGTTGCACGTCTGCGCCTGTGTCTCCATTGTGCCGTATCCTGGACGGGTGTGGCACGATGATCGTCTGTAAAAGAGAGGAATTTAGGTGAAAAAGGTTGTCGTGCAAAAAGATAATTAAGGAAACTATGCATAATTCAAGATGAGGAGGAATGGCCACATGTCTGCGCGCATTGAGCCCCTTGTAAATAGGGGTGTGACCGTTTATTCGGTATAAGTAGCGGCGCCGGACTCCATTAGTTGTGTCTGAGGTCTTGACGACCTATGGGGCGCTTTGGCTAGTCCGGGCGCCTTTAGTGTGTGGCTGCCAAGGCAGCCTCACTCTCTTCGGCGCGCAGAGATCGCTTGATATTTCCGTGCACTGAAATGATGCCACCTGGACCGGGCATCTTGAGTGTGAGGGAGGCGTAGTGTGGTATTGCATTAAAGCGAGCGAAAGCTTCGCGCCCGAGTAGTGCTTTATAGCCACTTTGAAACAGTGCGATGTGGAAGGTTAAATGCTCGCTACGGAAGTTATCGGGGGAGCCGAATATAACTTGTAGTAGGAGGGAGCCCGTACAACGAGCCCCTGGGCCCGGCGTTACTCCTTTAATGGTAGTATTTCTATGGCGAATTTGTGTTGGGTCTAACCCCATCCCGCGGATTGTATCCTGGTATATTAGGTTTAGGCTGCTGCCGCCTTCCATCAAGACTCGTGTGAAGTGATATCTGCTAGTTACTGGGTCTAATACCAATGCAGCCCATCCTGCGTGTTGGATACTTGCTGAGTAATCGCGATGGTCGAAAATGATCGGTTGAGACGACCATTGGCAGGACTTCGCGGTGACATGCACTTGGGTATATTTTCCTGGGGGTGCCGCATTGTTTTTTCCCTTGATCATGTGTAGTACATTTACTGTTTTGACTTCTGGTGGGAATTTCTTTTGTTCCCCAGTGTCTTGCTTGGGAGGCTCGTCCTCGTCTTCACTTGATGTATCCTTCCCCTTGTGTACGGCGTTGAGCTTGCCGGACTGCTTGAAGACCCAACATTCTCTATGGGTATGATTAGCGGGCTTGCTAGGGGTACTATGTATCTGACATACCTGGTCCAGAATTTTGTTGAGGCTGGATGGTTCATCCTTGGTGCCTTTAGTCGGCGGCTTTTGACCTGGCCGAGAGACTTTTAATCCGGCGTTTACCGTCGTGCCCTTCGTGCTGTCTTCTTTATTCCGGCGTTTGTTATTGCTGTTGCACCGTGATTTCCCGTTTCCATCTCTAACTTCAGATGTGTTGGGATCGCTAGTGCTGCATCTGGCTAGCTAGCTATCCTCACCGGCGCAAAAGCGGGTCATGAGGTTTGTTAATGCGGCCATTGTTCTCGGCTTATTTTGGCCGAGGTGTCTGGCGAGCCATTCGTCACGGACGCTATGCTTGAAAGCCGCTAAGGCTTCGGCGTCCGGACAGTCGACAATCTGGTTCTTTTTAGTGAGAAACCTGTTCCAAAGCTTTCGGGCTGACTCTCCGGGCTGTTGAGTCATATGACTCAAATCGTCCGCATCCAGAGGTCGGACATAAGTTCCTTGAAAATTTGCCCGAAAGGCATCTTCGAGCTCTTCCCAACTTCCAATGGAGCTTTCGGAGAGGCCTTTGAGCCAGTGATGAGCTGGCCCTTTGAGCTTGAGCGGTAAGTATTTGATGGCGTGGAGATCATCTCCTCGAGCCATATGGATATGAAGGATATAGTCCTCAATCCAAACCCCCGGGTCTGTTGTCCCATCGTATGCCTCTATGTTTACGGGCTTGAATCCCTCTGAAAATTCATGGTCCAGCACCTCATCGGTGAAACATAGGGGGTGTGCGGCACCCCTGTAACTGGGTGTACCGCGTTGTTTTGATGCTTGTTGTGTTGCATTGTATGCTGGGGCGCGCTTGCGTGGTCCATAGATGGATCTTGTTGCGCCGTCCTTTGGGTGTGAGCCCTCATGTGGGTCGCGTGTTGTATTGTGAGCGGCATTGTATGCCGTTCTGTGTTGATAGAGGGGTCGTCTATCCGACCAGGTGGTTGCTTTGATATTTGGTTGTGGGGGGTTGGGGGCCTCCTCATCGAATTCGGGTAGCAGCTTCCGCTTTGGGTAGCTCTTTGAGGGGCGATTGTCGCCGTACATTGCTGTTGTATTAAGTATTTTACTCCATCTGAATTGGAGTTTGTTTTGCGTGGCCTTGAGCCTTCGCTTCTGCTTTTTAAGGCTCCTTGCGGTGGCAACGAGCCTTTCGCGGGCATTCTGACGCTCTGGGTGCCTGTCCGGCGTTATGTAGTCCGGACCATTATCCCTGATAGGATTTGTTTGTTTGGTTTGAATATCCGGATTGCCGTTCTCCGGCAACGGTTCGCCCTGCTCCAGCGCTGGGTCTGTGTGATCGCTATTTCTGTCGAGGCGGGATTTGGGACGGCGCTTGCGTCCCCGTTTTGACTGCTTTTCTAGGGAACAGGCCTTCGGTGCGTCCTTTCGCTCCTCATCGTCATCTTTTGGTGCATCCACCGTGTATACGTCATATGACGAGGTGGCGTTCTAGGGCCCAACAGGCGCTGGTTCTTCATTGTCTCCTTCATCGGCGTCCATACCGTCGATGTCTTCGGAGTCAAAGTCGAGCATGTCGGTTAAATCGTCGACAGCGGCTACAAAGTGGGTGGTGGGTGGGCTTTGAATTTCTTCATCGTCCGTACTCCAACCTTGCTGACCGTAATCCGGCCAGGGCTCTCCTGATAAAGAGAGAGACTTCAGTGATTTTAGGATATCGCCGAAAGGTGAGTGCTGAAAGATGTCTGCGGCAGTGAAATCCATGATCGGTGCCCAATCGGGTTCGATTGGCCGGGGCGCGGAGGGTTCGGAGTCCGGAGAGGAGTCTGGCTCCTTGGAGTCACAAGCCTCGCAGAGTACGGGGCTGGTGTTCGGTTCAGTCGCCGTTTGGATCGCAACCCCCGAGGTGGCGTCCAACTGCCCATCCTCGATCGGCGCAGTTGGCTCCGAACTGAGGGTCGGAGCCGGTGCGGGTGCGGCCTCCAGGGCACCGTTCGGCGGCAGAGTTAGATCATGCTCGTCGTAACAGTGCGGTGCGCTCGGCAGTGGTTCGAATCCGTCGAAGATTAAGTCCCCGCGGATGTCAGCCGTGTAGTTTAAACTTCCAAATCTGACCTGACCGCCAGGGGCGTAGCTTTCGATCTGCTCTAGATGGCCAAGTGAATTGGCCCGCAGTGCGAAGCCGCCAAAGGCGAAGATCTGTCCGGGAAGTAAGCTCTCACCCTGGACTGCGTCACCATTGATGATCGTAGGAGCCATCGGGCCTGACGGCGACGGCACAGAGGAACTCTCAATGAAAGCACCAATGTCGGTGTCAAAACCGGTGGATCTCGGGTAAGGGGTCCCGAACTATGCGTCTAGGCCGGATGGTAACAGGAGGCAAGGGACACGAAGTTTTACCCAGGTTCGGGCCCTCTCGATGGAGGTAAAACCCTACGTCCTTCTTGATTAATATTGATGATATGGGTAGTACAAGAGTAGATCTACCACGAGATCAGAGAGGCTAAACCCTAGAAGCTAGCCTATGGTATGATTGTTGATATGTATGTTGTCCTACGGACTAAAACCCTCCGGTTTATGTAGACACCGGAGAGGGTTAGGGTTACATAGAGCCGGTTACAATGGTTGGAGATCTAAACATCCGCATCGCCAATCTTGCCTTCCACGCCAAGGAAAGTCCCTTCCACACAGGGGACGGAGTCTTCAATCTTGTATCTTCATAGTCCAGGAGTCCGGCTTGAAGGTATAGTTCGGCTATCCGAACACCCCCTAATCCAGGACTCCCTCAGAAACCTTCGGGGTGATCTTTCTTGCACCGAAAGCAATCCAGAATACTTGGAGTCGAAGTCTGGAACTCCACGAGGCGGCCACGGGGCAGGAGGGCGCGCCCCCCGCCCTCGTGGGCGCCTCGTAGCACCACCAACGTACTTCATTTGCCTATATATACTATCATAACCTAGATCGATTGCAGAGAGCCAGGAAACCACTTTTCCACCACCACAACCTCCTGTACCCGTGAGATCCCATCTTGGGCCTTTTCCGGCGATCTGCCGGAGGGGGAATCAATCACGGAGGGCTTCTACATCAACACCATAGCCTCTCTGATTAAGCGTGAGTATTTTACCACAGACCTCTGGGTCCACAGTTATTCGCTAGATGGCTTCTTCTCTCTCTTTGATTCTCAATACAAAGTTCTACTCGATGTTTTTGGAGATTCGATGTAATACTCTTTTGTGGTGTGTTTGCCGAGATCCGATAAATTGTGGGTTTATGAACAAGACTATCTATGAATATTATTTGGTTCTTCTCTAAATTCTTATATGCATGATTTGATATCTTTGCAAGTCTCTTTGATTTATCAGTTTAGTTTGGCCTACTAGATTGATCTTTCTTGCAATTGGAGAAGTGCTTAGCTTTGGGTTCAATCTTGCGGTGTCCTTTCCCAGTGACAGTAGGGGCAGCGAGGCACGTATTGTATTGTTGCCATCGAGGATAAAAAGGTGGGGTTTATATTATATTGCTTGAGTTTATCCCTCTACATAATGTCATCTTGCTTAATGTGTTACTCTGTTCTTATGAACTTAATACTCTAGATGCATGCTGGATAGCGGTCGATGTGTGGAGTAATAGTGCTAGATGCAGAATTGTTTTGATCTACTTGACACGGACGTGATGCCTATATTCATGATCATTGCCTTAGATACCTTCATAACTATGCGGTTTTCTATCAATTGCTCGGCAGTAATTTGTTCACCCACCATAATACATGCTATCTTGAGAGAAGCCACTAGTGCAACCTATGGCCCCCAGGTCTCTTTCTTATTATTGCATCTCTTTTATTTACATCGCATCTCGTTTACTATTTTGCAATCTTTACTTTCCAATATATACAAAAAATACCAAAAATATTTACTTTACTATCTTTATTAGATCTTGTGTTACATTATTTGCCATTCGCCTCTCGTTTTCCTCTCCCTTCTAAAACAATTTTCGAAAAGATTTGCCATTTTCTTTCGCCCTTCTTCCGTTCGATCTTGTGTTACCATGTGCCTTCTTTTTGCTTGCATTTTCGCTTACTAAGAGTTTATGGATCCCCGTCCACTTGCTAACCTTTTTAAAGGATCCAGTTATAATGAACTATTGCTAGTGAGTTGAGTGCACTAGATTATCGTTATGAAGTTTTGCTAGAAATCCGTGAATCTGGAAGTTGTGATGAAGTGCTTTATAAAGTGATTCATGAAATATATTCGAATAAAAGGCATGATTGCAATGATGTTACTATAAATTCTATTAATGTAAATTTTGCTAATAATATGCAAAGACCTAAGCTTGGGGATGCCAATTTTGCTATGTCTACTACTTGTTGCAATAATCATGATCTGGGTGACTCTTCTTATGATCTTGAAAATTTATTTAAGCCCCATGATGAATATGAGATTGATAATAGTGTTTAAAATAATATGAAAGTGGGTTTGGAAGAGTGTCAACTTTAGATCCCACATATTTGGATAATGTTCAATCTTATGAATTTTTTGATAAAAGCGGGTTTGGAGAGGTCATGACTTTAGTTAATGTTAATCCCACTATTTTGGAAAAGTGTCAACTTCGCATGCATTTGGATCATGTTGAGAATATGTTATGTGATAACTATATTGTTGAATTTTCTTATGATCCTACATGTAATTATTATGAGAGAGGAAAATATGGTTGTAGAAATTTTCGTGTCACTAAATTACCTCTTGTTATGTTGAGATTGCTATTGTTTCTTTCTCCTTCCTTACACATGCTAGTTTTTGATTGTCTTGATAATTTGTTTGCTAATATAATGCCTATTCAATGAAAGTGTGTTAGACTTAGATGTGATTTTCATATGATTCATGATGCTCCCTTCGTGTTTCAATTGCTATCTTTCATGTCAGCATCATTAAAATTATAGATGCCTAGCTTAATGGCTTTAAAGAATAGCGCTTGTTGGGAGGCAACCCAATTTTATTTTTGTTCTTTAATTTTTGCACCTGTTTAGTAATAAATAATTCATCTAGCTTATGTTATGATTGTGTTTTTTATGTTTTAATTAGTGTTTGTGCCAAGTAAAGCCTTTAGGATCTCCTTGGGTGATAGTTGTTTGATCTTGCTGTAAAAAACAGAAACTTTTACGCTCACGAAATTAATTTTCGTTTTTTACCAGAGAGCGATAAAATACCTACTCCACTTGTAGTATATCAATATACAAATTTCTCAGGCCGTCCTAATTTTTCAGAATTTTTGGGGTTACAGAAGTATTTGAAACCTCCAGATTGCTACACACTATTCTGTTTTTGACAGATTCTGTTTTTCGTGTGTTGTTTGCTTATTTTGATGAATCTATGGCTAGTATCGGGGGGTATGAACCATAGAGAAGTTGTAATACAGTAGGTTTAACACCAATATAAATAAAGAATGAGTGAATTACAGTGCATTAAAGTGGTGGTTTGTTTTCTTATACAAATGGAGCTCATGAGATTTTCTGTATAGGTTTTGTGTTGTGAAGTTTTCATGTTTTTGGGTAAAGATTTGATGGATTTTGGAATAAGGAGTGGAAAGAGCCTAAGCTTGGGGATGCCCATGGCACCCCAAGGTAAAATTCAAGGGCAACCAAAAGCCTAAGCTTGGGAATGCCCCGGAAGCATCCCCTCTTTCGTCTTCGTCTATCGGTAACTTTACTTGAGGCTATATTTTTATTCACCACATGATATGTGTTTTGCTTGGAGTGTCTAGTATGATTTGAGTCTTTTCTTTTTATTTTACCACAATCATCCTTGCTGTACACACCTTTTGGGAGAGACACGCTTGAATCGGAATTTATTAGAATACTCTATGTGCTTCACTTATATCTTTTGAGCTAGATAAATTTGCTCTAGTGCTTTACTTATGTCTTTTTAGACCACAGTGGTGCATTTATTTTATAGAAATTATTGATCTCTCATGCTTCACTTATATTATTTTCAGAGTCTTTTAGAACAGCATGTTACTTTGCTTTGGCTATAAAACTAGTCCTAATATGATGGGTATCCAAGATGGGTATAATGAAAACTTTCATATAAAGTGCGTTGAATACTATGAGAAGTTTGATGCTTGATGATTGTTTTGAGACATAAGGATGGTGATATTAGAGTCATGCTAGTTGAGTAGTTGTGAATTCAAGAAATTCTTGTGTTGAGGTTTGCAAGTCCCATAGCATGCACGTATGGTAACCGTTGTGTAACAAATTTGAAGCATGAGGTGTTTCTTTGATTGCCTTCCTTATGAGTGGCGGTCGGGGACGAGGGATGGTCTTTTCCTACCAATCTATCCCCCTAGGAGCATGCGCATAGTGCTTGGTTTTGATGACTTGTAGATTTTTTGCAATAAGTATGTGAGTTCTTTATGACTAATATTGAGTCTATGGATTATACGCACTCTCACCCTTCCACCGTTGCTAGCCTCTCTAGTACCGGGCAACTTTCGTAGGTACCATAAACCCACCATTTACCTTCCTCAAAACAGCCATCATACCTACCTATTATGGCATTTCCTAGCCATTCCTAGATATATTGCCATGCAACTTTCCACCATTCCGTCTATTATGACACGCTCCATCATTGTCATATTGCCTTGCATGATCATGTAGTTGACATCGTATTTGTGGCAAAGCCACCATTCGTAATTTTTTCATACATGTCACTCTTGATTCATTGCGCATCCCAGTACACCGCCGGAGGCACTCATATAGAGTCATATTTTGTTCTAAGTATCGAGTTGTAATCCTTGAGTTTTAAATAAATAGAAGTGTGATGATCATCATTATTAGAGCATTGTCCCGTGTGAGGAAAAAAAGGGAGGCCAAAGAATCCAAACAAAAAAAGGAGAGAAAAATAGAGGAGGGATAATGCTACTATCCTTTTTCCACGCTTGTGCTTCAAAGTACCACCATGATCTTCATGATAGAGAATCTCTTATTTTGTCACTATCATATACTAGTGGGAATTTTCGTTATAGAACTTGGCTTGTATATTCCAAGAATGGGCTTCCTCAAAATACCCTAGGTCTTCGTGAGCAAGCAAGTTGCATGCACATCCACTTAGTTTCTTTTATTGAGCTTTCATAAATTTTTAACTCTAGTGCATTTGTTGCATGGCAATCCCTACTCACTAACACTGATATCTATTGATGGGCATCTCCATAGCCCATTAATACGCCTAGTTGATGTGAGACCATCTTCCTCCTTTTTGTCTTCTCCACAACCAGCTTTCTATTCCACCTATAGTGCTATGTCCATGGCTCGCGCTCATGTATTGCGTGAAAGTTGAAAAAGTTTGAGAATACTAAAGTATGAAACAATTGCTTGGCTTGTCATCGGGGTTGTGCATGATCTGAATATTTTGTGTGACGAAGATGGAGCATAGTCAAACCATATGATTTTGTAGGGATGAACTTTCTTTGGCCATGTTATTTTGAGAAGACATGATTACTTTATTAGTATGCTTGAAGTATTATTATTTTTATGTCAATATTAAACTTTTGTCTTGAATCTTTCGGATCTGAACATTCATGCCATAATAAAGAAAATTACATTGATAATTATGTTAGGTAGTGAGGGGGTCCAGGATTAGGGGGTCTCTGGACAGCCGGACTATATCGTTTGGCCGGACTGTTAGACTATGAAGATACAAGATTGAAGACTTCGTCTTGTGTCCGGATGGGACTCTACTTGGCGTGGAAGGAAAGCTAGGAAATACGGATATGGATATCTCCTCCTTTATAACCGACCTTGTGTAACCCTAACCCTCTCCGGTGTCTATATAAACCGGAGAGTTTTAGTCCGTAGGACACAACAACTACAACCTACAATCATACCATAGGCTAGCTTCTAGGGTTTAGCCTCTCTGATCTCGTGGTAGATCTACTCTTGTACTACCCATATCATCAATATTAATCAAGCAGGACGTAGGGTTTAACATCCATCAAGAGGGCCCGAACCTGGGTAAAAACATCGTGTTCCCTGCATCCTGTTACCATCCGCCTTAGACGCACAGTTCGGGACCCCCTACCCGAGATCCGCCGGTTTTGACACCGACATTGGTGCTTTCATTGAGAGTTCCTATGTGTCGTCGCCGTTAGGCTTGATGGCTCCTACTATCATCGATGGCGATGTAGTCCAGGGTGAGACTTTTCTCCCCGGACAGATCTTCGTATTCGGCGGCTTTGCACTGCGGGCCAATTTGCTTGGCCATCTGGAGCAGATTGAAAGTTACGCCCCTGGCCACCAGGTCAGGTTTGGAAGCTTAAACTACACGGCCGATATCCGTGGAGACTTGATCTTCGACGGATTCGAGCCTCTGCCTTGTGCGTCACGTGGTAACGATGAGTACGGCTTAGCGCTACCATCGGATAGTGTTCAAGAGATCGCACAGACAGCCGCTCCGACCCTCAATTCGAAGCGAGGTGCGCCTTCCGTGGACGGGTGGATGGACCCCACCACGGAGGCCTTACCCTCAGCGGCGATCGAGCCAAACATCGACCTTACCTTGCACAAGAGCCGCGCTGTTAAACTGTCGGATCCTTCTCCGGCAACGGACTCCGAACCGCCTGCGCCCGTTCCTATCGAATCCGATTGGGCGCCGATCAAGGAGTTTACCTCCGTGGATATTTTTCAGCACTCGCCCTTTGTTAGGAGGATCCTGGCCGAACTATGTCCGGCAGGACTGGGATGCGGACGACGAAGAAATTCGAGGCCCACCCACCACCCACCTAGTAGCCACTGTCAATGACTTAACCGACATGCTCGACTTTGACTCCGAAGACATCGACGGTATGGACAACGATGCGAGAGGCGATGAGGAACCACCACCCACAGGGCACTGGACAGCCACCTCATCATACGATATATACATGGTGGATACACCCAAAGAAGGCAATGGCGACGAGATAGCGGAGGATGACCCCTCCAAGAAGCAACCCAAGTGCCGACATCAGCGGCGCCGTTCTAAGTCCCGCCAAAGCAAAACTGGTGATACTGGCACAGGAGATAATAATACTTTGGATAGTGTCGAAGACAACAACAATCCCCTCCAGCAAGATTTAGAACAGGAGAATGGAGGAGCCAGCCCTTCCTGAGAGAGCGGCAGATGGAGAAGAGGAGGATGATAATTACATTCCCCCCTCCGAAGACGAGGCAAGCCTCGGCGACGACGAATTTGCTGTGCCAGAGGATCCCGTCGAACAAGAGCGCTTCAAACACCGGCTTATAGCCACGGCAAATAGCCTTAAGAAAAAGCAGCAGCAGATTCAAGCTGATTAGGATCTGCTAGCTGACAGATGGACTGAAGTCCTCGCGGCCGAGGAATATAAACTCGAGCGCCCCTCCAAGAGCTACCCAAAGTGGAGGTTTCTACCTCAACTGGAGGAAGAAGCGTATGATACGGCTGATCGGCCACCTCGTGGCCGCGATAGAGAGGCATTCGAGCCAAAAACTCAGCCTCCACCCCAACGCCATTCAAATAAAAAGGCATGGGGAGATACGCCAGACCTGCGAGACATATTGGAGGACAAAGCAAAGCATGCAAGATCGATCTACGGATCACGAGGGCGCACCACTCTGCGAGACGATAAACGTCACGCCGGATACAGTAAAAGCAAATCCGGCCGGGCCGAACACAGCGGGCAAGACCCATTCGAGCTGCGTCGCGATATAGCCCAATACAGAGGCGCCGCACACCCCTTATGCTTCGCAGACGAAGTAATGGATCATCAAATCCCAGAAGGTTTCAAACCTGTAAATATTGAATCATACGACGGCACAACAGATCCCGCAGTATGGATCGAGGATTTCCTCCTCCACATCCACATGGCCCGCGGTGATGACTTACACGCTATCAAATACCTCCCACTAAAGCTCAAGGGACCAGCGCGGCATTGGCTTAATAGCTTGCCAGCCGAGTCCATCAGCTGTTGGGAAGATCTGGAAGCCGCATTCCTCGACAACTTTCAGGGCACTTATGTGCGGCCACCAGATGCTGCTGACTTGAGCCACATAATTCAGCAGCCAGAAGAATCGGCCAGGCAATTCTGGACTCGGGTCCTAACAAAGAAAAATCAAATTGTCGATTGTCCGGATGCAGAGGCCCTAGCGGCTTTCAAACACAACATCCACGATGAATGGCTAGCCCGGCACCTTGGTCAGGAAAAGCCGAAATCTATGGCAGCCCTGACGACACTAATGACCCGCTTTTGCGCTGGAGAAGACAGCTGGTTGGCTTGTAGTAATAACATATCAAAGAACCATGGTACTTCGGATACCAAGGACGGAAATAGCAGGTCACGTCGCAACAAACATAAGTGCCGCATTAACAGCGATAATAACGAGGATACGTTAGTCAATGCCGGATTCAAAGGCTCTAAACCCGGTCAGCGGAAAAAGCCATTCAAACAAAGTACGTCGGGACCGTCCAGCTTGGACTGTATACTCGATCGCTCGTGTCAATTACACCAACAGAGATTGTTGGGTGTTCAAGCAGGCCGGCAAGTTAATTGCCGAAAACAAGGACAAGGGGCCACATAGCGATGACGAGGAGGAGCCCCGGCAGCCACACACCAGAGGATAGAAGAGGTTTCCCCCACAAGTGCGGATGGTGCACATGATATACGCAACCCACATCCCCAAGAGGGAGCGGAAGCGTGCGCTCAGGGACGTATATGCGTTGGTGCCAGTCGCCCCAAAGTTCAACCCATGGTCCTCCTATCCGATCACTTTCGATTGCAGGGACCATCCCACTAGTATCCGTCATGGTGGATTCGCCGCACTGGTTCTGGACCCAATCATTGACGGATTTCACCTCACTCGAGTCCTTATGGATGGCGGCAGCAGCCTGAACCTGCTTTATCAGGACACAGTGCGCAAAATGGGTATAGACCCCTCAAGGATCAAACCCACAAAAACGACCTTCAAGGGCGTCATTCCAGGCGTAGAGGCCCATTGCATAGGCTCAATTACACTGGAAGTGGTCTTCGGATCCCCGGATAACTTCCAAAACGAAGAGTTAATCTTCGATATAGTCCTGTTCCGCAGTGGTTATCATGCACTGCTCGGGCGAACCGCTTTTGCGAGATTCAATGCGGTACCGCATTATGCATACCTCAAGCTCAAGATGCCAGGACCTCGCGGGGTTATTACAGTCAATGGAAACACAGAGCACTCGCTCCGAATAGAGGAGCACACTGCGGCCCTCGCAGCAGAAGCGCAAAACAACCTCTCAAGGCAATCCACCAGTTCGGCATTTCAAAACCCGGACACCTTCAAGCGCGCTCGGAGCAATCGGCAAATAGACCGCCTGGCACGATCTGAGCTCTCGTAGCAATGCGGCCCCCACCCCAGTCCTAGCCAAACTGTGAAGCTCGTGCCACGCGTACATAATTACTTATTAAAAATACCATGGGCATAGGTGGGGAGGGGGCACACTGCGGCACGCCCCAAGACGCGGCTTAAACCACACTAGGGGCTTCCCGTTTGGTTATTTTTCTCTTTTTTCAGGGCCTTAATCTCTGGAAACCCTGTTCGGCAGCACTATTGCCGAACACATGATGCAGCAACCAAGGAGGCAGAAAGCTATGTCACACCACGGAATTCCCAGGTGGATTACAATAACGAGCGAAATATTTGATTTAATACTATTCCTCAGCTTGCCCTTGGAAGGGACATAGTCCCACTCTTCGCTTATCGCACTATCTATATCATTCTGCTTTAATGCACCTTTTTGAATAAACAATGCTTAGCTTCAGCTTATTATTGCATTCTCTATTCATTTCTTTTTCAATACATATGTTCAGTTATGATATTTAGCACCCGTACACTTTGGTACGGTCCATACGCTAGGGGCTCAAGCACCCCACAATATGGTGTGTAAAGTCCGAACACTTTCATAAGTGCGGCACCCCAAACTTATAGCATTATATGCATTAGCTCCGAATCATGTCTTTGGTCAAATGTTGGGTTTGCCCAGCTCCTATTTTTAGGTACCTTACGTTCCGCTCTATCGGCTAAGGTAGCACTAGGAGAACTACTGCGATTGTGCCCCAGTTCTGCCGGGCTTAGCACCTCAGTAGAGAAAGCTAAACCTGACTGTCATGATAAGGCGAGAGACTGGTCGCTGTTCGGCGAGGTTTTCGAGTTCCTAAAGACTTATGCCGCTTAGGGCTAGGGGTCGGCCCTGTCCGGCTTAAAGGCGTGTATCGCGCCCTGAATTCGGCCTTCCGAATACCAGGGGCTTCGCCAAAATTTAAAATTGTAGAATTCTATGGCTAAGTGAGAGTGATAAAGCATTATTAGTCCGGTTGCCTTGTTCGTTGTGCTGAGCACCTCCCTTGAAGGACCCAAACATGGTAACAAGAGTGCTCAGGTTTATCCCGAACACCCCAACACTCATGGCATGGGGGCAGAAGCCGAGGACTAGCCATCTCTCAGATTGGATAAACGGCCAAACAGAAGGTAATATTTTAAATTCACACAAGCGTTGCATAGCGCATATGAAACAATTTTTCATCATACAGGATCACACGAGCAAGTTTACTCAAATATTACATCCTTTGAACATTCGTCCGCCACAAGACGGGCACCCTTCAGGACACCCTCATAATAAATTTCGGGGGTGCGATGCTCCTTGCCCTGCGGTGGCCCTTCCTTGATCAGCTTCACGGCGTCTAACTTGGCCCACTGCACCTTCACACGGGCGAAAGCCCAGCGTGCACCTTCGATGCAGACGGACCGCTTGATGACCTCCAGCCGTGGGCAGGCATCTACAAGCTGCCTCACCAGGCCGAAGTAGCTATTCGGAAGGGCATCGCCAGGCCACAGCCGGACTATAAGGCCCTTCATGGCCTGTTCGGCCGCCTTGTGCAGCTCGACCAGCTACTTTAGCTGGTCGATCAGAGGCATCGGGTGTTCGGTCCCAGTATACTGAGACCAGAACAGCTTCTCCATTGAGCTTCCCTCCTCGGCCTGTTAAAATTGTGCGGCATCTGACACGCTGTGGGGCAAATCTGCGAATGCTCCTGGAGAGCTCCGAATCCGGGTAAGTAATCGGTAATTTACTTTTACATGCTTGCTCTGCATATAGAATGCCTTACCCGCCGTTATGTTCTTCATTGTGTCGATCTCCTGGAGGGCCTTTTGGGCTTCGGCCTTGGCACTTTTTGCGCCCTCGAGGGCCGCGGCAAGCTCAGACTCTCGCGTCTTCGAGTCAAGCTCCAACGCCTCGTGCTTCGTCATGAGAGCTTGGAGCTCTTGCTGCACCTCGCCCACCCGCGCCTCTTGTTTTTCCCGCTCGGTGCGCTCCTTGGCCGCTTTATCTGAGTCCTTGGTTAGCGCTTGCTTCAGGGTCGCCACCTCGGTCGTGGCCCATGGCAAATATACGATGATCCTGTCATTTTGCAATCACGTCTTCTTTTGTATATACATATCTATAGACAGGGTATTACTTACCCTTGTTCTCCTCGAGCTGCCTCTTGGCAAGGCCGAGCTCTTTCTTGGAACCCTCGAGGTCCTGCTTCAGTACGGCGACCTCCGCATTCAGTGCGGCGGACGCCAACAGCGAGGCCTGCATACGCATATTGACATACTTATATTAGACTCCTGTGATATTATTTGATCCTCTGTTCGGCTTTTCTTTGTGAACACCGAACAAAGCATCAGGGGCTACTGTCTATGCGGTAATATTTTTCCTATATTTTAAAACACTTACCTCAAAGCTTGTTAGAAGGCTGGCACAAGCTTCAGTCAATCCTCTCTTGGCGGACTGAACCTTCTGGACTACCGCACTCATAATAGTACGGTGCTCCTCGTCGATGGAAGCGCTGCGAAGCACTTCCAGCAGATTGTCCGGCGCCTCTGGATGGACACAGGTCATCGGCACAGGTGTCTTGCCCCTCTTAGAAGGAGGATGCCTGCCCGAGCCCGGAACCACTGGAGGTTCCGGCGCGGTGTCCGGCTGAGGGCCGAACTCAGAGCTCTCAGGGGCCCTGTCCCCTCGGCTCTCGGAGTCCGGACGGTCCCCTTGAGGCGCCTCCGGGACTATCTCCCCTCGACCCGGTGCCTCTTGAGACAGCACCTCGGCGTCATTAGCAGGATGAGGGGAGGTGGCGGTCGGAACTGGATCGCTATCCATGTCCGACGAGCCCAGGGAGCCGTCCGATGATACATCGATACTGGCTCGTGGCGGCCTACATAATTATGTTCGGCATCAGGGAAAGTAGTGCGACAAAGGAATGCTATGAGTTACTCTGGTATCCGAATACTTACGATCTCCCCAGGGGCTTGGCCCTGGGTAACCACTCGTCTTTGCCTTCGTCGGCAGCGGTGGAATTGTCCGGAAGGAGAGTCCTTCCCTTCTTGGACCCTTCGCCCCCCCAGTTGGGGTGGCCTTCCTTTTCTTATCTCCCCCAGCTGGAGGGGGAGCATCTTCTTCTTCTTGGTCTTCGGGGAAGGAATGCGCCGCAGAGTCATCGGACAGTGAGTCCGATGATGCCTGGCGTCGGGAACTCTTTCAGGTTCCCTTGGCCTTCTTGGTCTTCTCCGGCACCGTATAAGGAGCCAGATTCAGCATCTTTGCCAGAAGAGCGTCCGCTGGGCCTTCGGGCAAAGGAGCCGGACAGTCGGTCTGTCCGGCCGTCTCCTGCCAGTCCTGTCAAAGGTACGGGAGTTTAGATCCCGCATGGTGTCAATCTATAAAAAATAAGTATCCTGTGAAAGGTAAAGCTGCTTACCGCACTGGCTTGGCGCTTCGCGCTAAATCCGCTATCATCAGTAATGGGAGGGGGGACCTCGGCGCTTTTGAACAGCACCCTCCAAGCATCTTCGTGAGTTGTGTCGAAGAGCTTGTTCAGAGTTCGGTGCTGCGCCGGGTCGAACTCCCACAAGTTGAAGTCCCGTAGTTGGCACGGGAGGATCCGACGGTGGAGCATGACCTGGACCACGTTGATGAGTTTGAGCTTCTTGTTCACCATGTTTTGAATACATGTTTGGAGTCCGGTCAGCTCTCCCGAACTACCCCAGGACATGCCCTTCTCTTTCCAGGAGGTGAGCCGCGTGGGTATGCCAGATCGGAACTCGGGGGCCGCTGCCCATGCAGGGTCACGCGGCTCGGTGATGTAGAACCACCCCGATTGCCACCCCTTTATGGTTTCCACAAAGGAGCCCTCGAGCCATGTAATGTTGGGCATCTTGCCCACCATGGCGCCTCCGCACTCCGCCTGGTGGCCGCCCACAACCTTCGGCTTGACATTGAAGGTCTTCAACCATAAGCCGAAGTGGGGCTTGATGCGGAGGAAGGCCTCGCACACGATGATAAACGCCGAGATATTGAGGATGAAATTCGGGGCCAGATCGTGGAAATACAGGCCGTAGTAGAACATGAGCCCCCGGACGAATGGGTGGAGAGGGCATCCCAGTACATGGAGGAAATGGGTAAGGAACACTACCCTCTCATGGGGCCCGGGGGTGGGGATGAGCTGCCCCTCATCTGGGAGCCGGTGTGCGATGTCATCGGGCAGGTATCCGGCTCTCCTCAGCTTCTTGATGTCTCCCTCCGTGACGGAGGAGACCATCCACCTGCCTCCTGCCCCGGACATGGTGGGGGAAGGTTGAGGTGGGAAGTGCGGACTTGGGCGCTAGAGCTCGAGTGTGCGAAAATGGATGAGCAAAGGAGGAAGAAGGCGTGGATGAAAAGGTGAATCCTTATCACTTTATATGGGCAGACGAAACTATGCGCCCCCCACTAGCCTGGTAAAACTCGCTTATCCCCCAAGCACCGTAATCGATGGCGCGGTTGGGTTACCCACGCCCGTATTGATGAGAATCCCGTAATAAGGGGACACGATCTCTGCTTTGACAAGACGTGTCAAAAAACTTCCTCGCGTTATGTGTGGGGCTAGTTGAAGGGAACGGTTCGAATAATCACCGGGCCATGACATAACGTCATGCTGCCAAAACAAGTCAGCGAATTAGATTTGCGAAAATATTATTCTCTCTATGGTGGTATGTGGAACTTATTTTGCAGGGTCGGACACTATCCTTGTATTCAAGTTCTTCCGTGGTGTATTCGGAGGAGGAACCCGCCTTGCAAAGCCGAATACAATACTGCGCGCCGGACTCATCGTCATTGAAGCCTAGTTCAGGGGCTACTGAGGGAGTCCTGGATTAGGGGGTCTCCAGACAGCCGGACTATATCCTTTGGCCGGACTGTTGGACTATGAAGATACAAGATTGAAGACTTCGTCTCGTGTCTGGATGGGACTCTACTTGGCGTGGAAGGTGAGCTAGGCAATACGGATATGGATATCTCCTCCTTTGTAACCGACCTTGTGTAACCCTAACCCTCTCTGATGTCTTATAAAAACCAGAGAGTTTTAGTCCGTAGGACACAACAACTACAACCTACAATCATACCATAGGCTAGCTTCTAGGGTTTAGCCTCTCTGATCTCGTGGTAGATCTACTCTTGTACTACCCATATCATCAATATTAATCAAGCAGGATGTAGGTTTTTACCTCCATCAAGAGGGCCCGAACCTGGGTAAAAACATCATGTTCCCTGCCTCCTATTACCATCCGCCTTACACGCACAGTTCGGGAACCCCTACCCGAGATCCTCCGGTTTTGACACCGACAGGTAGCATTCCACATCAAAAATCCTGTTTTTATCATTTACCTACTCAAGCACGAGCAGGAATTAAGCTTGGGGAACCTTGATACATCTCCAATGTATCTATAATTTTTGATTGTTCCATGCTATTATATTATCTGTTTTGGATGTTTAATGGGCTTTAATATGCTCTTTAATATTATATTTGGGACTAACCTATTAACCGGAGGTCCAGTGCCAGTTTCTGTTTTTTTTGCCTATTTTGAGGTTTCGCAGAAAAGGAATACCAAACGGAGTCCAAATGGGATGAAACCTTCGCGATGATATTTCTTGGACCGAAAGCAATCCAGAAGACTTGGAGTCGAAGTTTGGAACTCCACGAGGCGGCCATGAGGCAGGAGGGCACGCCTAGGGGGATAGGCGCGCCCCCACCCTCGTGGGCCCCTTGTAGCTCCACCGACGTACTTCTTTCGCCTATATATACTCTTATACCCTAGATCGATCGCAGAGAGCCACGAAACGACTTTTCCACCGCCGCAACCTTCTGTTCCCGTGAGATCCCATCTTGGGGCCTTTTTCCGGCGATTTTCCGGAGGGGGAACCAATCACGGAGGGCTTCTACATCAACACCATAGCCTCTCTGATGAAGCGTGAGTAGTTTACCACAGACCTTCGAGTCCATAGTTATCAGCTAGATGGCTTCTTCTCTCTCTTTGATTCTCAATACAAAGTTCTCCTCGATGTTCTTGGAGATCTATTCGATGTAATACTCTTTTATATTATATTATCTGTTCTGAATGTTTAATGGGCTTTAATATGCTCTTTTATATTATTTTTCGGACTAACCTATTAACTGAGGCCTAGTGCCAGTTTCTGTCTTTTGCCTATTTTAGAGTTTCGCAGAAAAGGAACACCAAACGGAGTCCAAACGGAATGAAACCTTCGGGGTGATCTTTCTTGCACCGAAAGCAATCCAGAATACTTGGAGTCGAAGTCTGTAACTCCACAAGGCGGCCATGGGGCAGGAGGGCACGCCCCCACCCTCCATAGTTATTAGCTAGATGGCTTCTTATCTCTCTTTGATTCTCAATACAAAGTTCTCCTTGATGTTTTTGGAGATCTATTCGATGTAATACTCTTTTGCGGTGTGTTTGCCGAGATCCGATGAATTGTGGGTTTATGAACAAGATTATCTATGAATATTATTTGGTTCTTCTCTAAATTCTTATATGCATGATTTGATATCTTTGCAAGTCTCTTTGAATTATCGGTTTAGTTTGGCCTACTAGATTGATCTTTCTTGCAATTGGAGAAGTGCTTAGCTTTGGGTTCAATCTTGTGGTGTCCTTTCCCAGTGACAGTAGGGGCAGCGAGGCACGTATTGTATTGTTGCCATCGAGGATAAAAAGATGGGGTTTATATTATATTTCTTGAGTTTATCCCTCTACATCATGTCATCTTGCTTAATGCGTTACTCTGTTCTTATGAACTTAATACTCTAGATGCATGCTGGATAGCGGTCGATGTGTGGAGTAATAGTAGTAGACGCAGAATTGTTTTGATCTACTTGACACGAACGTGATGCCTATATTCATGATCATTGCCTTAGATACCTTCATAACTATGCGCTTTTTTATCAATTGCTCGACAGTAATTTCTTCACTCACCGTAATACATGGTATCTTGAGAGAAGCCACTAGTAAAACCTATGGCCCCTAGGTCTCTTTATTATTATTGCATCTCTTTTATTTACATCGCATCTTGTTTACTATTTTGCAATCTTTACTTTCCAATCTATACAACAAAAATACCAAAAATATTTACTTTACTATCTTTATTAGATCTCACTTTTGCGAGTGGCCATGAAGGGATTGACAACCCCTTTATCGCGTTCATTGCAAGGTTCTTGATTGTTTGTGCAGGTACTAGGTGACTTGTGCGTTTTCTCCTACTTGATTGATACCTTGGTTCTCCAAACTGAGGAAAATACTTATGCTACTTTGCTGCATCACCCTTTCCTCTTCAAGGGAAAACCAACGCATGCTCAAGAGGTAGCAAACTCCATGCAGATGGACTTTTAGAATCACTTGATTATGAATCATTTGATACTTACGAACCATGTCTCATGGGCAAGATGACTAAAACTCCATTCTCCGGAAGAATGGAGCGATCCAATGATTTATTGGAAATAATACATATTGATGTATGTGGTCCAATGAGTGTTGAGGCATGCGGCGAGTATCGCTATTTTATGACCTTCGCAGATGATTTGAGCAGATATGGGTATATCTACTTAATGAAACATAAGTCTGAAACATTTGAAAAGTTCAAAGAATTTCAGAGTGAAGTGGAGAATCATCGTAACAAGAAAAGAAAGTTTCTATGATCTGGACATGGAGGCGGATATTTGAGTTACGAGCTTAGCCTTCATTTAAAACAATGTGGAATAGTTTCACAACTCACGCCACCTGGAAAAATCCATAGCGTAATGGTGTGTTCGAACGTCATAATCATACTTTATTAGATATGGTGCGATCTATGATGTCTCTTACCGATTTACCACTATCGTTTTGGGGTTATGCATTGGAGGCAGCTGCATTCACGTTAAATAGGTAACCGTCTGAATCCGTTGAGACAACACCGTATGAACTGTGGTTTGGCAAGAAACCAAAGCTGTCGTTTCTTGAAGTTTGGGGTTGCGACACTTATATTAAAAGGCTTCAGCCTGATAAGCTCTAACCCAAATCGGAAAAGTGTGTCTTCATAGGATACCCTAAGGAAACAATTGGTACACCTTCTACCACAGATCCGAAGGCAAGATCTTTATTGCCAAGAATGGAACATTTTAGAGAAGGAGTTTCTCTCGAAAGAAGTGAGTGGGAGGAAAGTAGAACTTGATGAGGTAATTGTACCTTCTCTCGAATTGGAAAGTAGCACATCAGAGAAATCCGTTCCCGTGATGCCTACACCAACTAGAGAGGAAGCTAATGATGATGATCATGAAACTTCAGATCAAGTTACTACTGGACCTCATAGGTCGAACAGAGCATGTTCTGCACTAGATTGGTACGGTAATCCTGTTCTGGAAGTTTTTACTAGACCATGGCGAGGCTATGAATTATGAAGAAGCTATGATGAGCCCAGATTCTGACAGATGGCTTGAGGCCATGAAATCTGAGATAGGATCCATGTATGAGAACAAAGTATGGACTTTGGTGGACTTGCCCGATGATCGGCAAGCCATTGAGAATAAATGGATCTTCAAGAAGAAGACTAACGCTGATGGTAATGTTACTGTCTACAAAGCTCGACTTGTCGCAAAAGGTTTTCGACAAATTCAAGGGCTTGACTACGATGAGACTTAAAAACTTATTCGCAAAAAAAGACTATGATGAGACTTTCTCACACGTAGCAATGCTTAAGTCCATCTGAATCATGTTAGCAATTGCCGCATTTTATGATTATAAAATCTGGCAAATGGATGTCAAAATTTCATTCCTTAAAGAAGAGTTGTATATGATGCAACCAGAAGGTTTTTTCGATCCTAAAGGTGCTAACAAAGTGTGCAAGCTCCAGTGATCCATCTATGGACTGGTGCAAGCATCTCGGAGTTGAAATATATGCTTTGATGAGGTGATCAAAGCATATGGTTTTATACAAACTTCTGGAGAAGCCTGTATTTACAAGAAACTGAGTGGGAGCTTTGTAGCATTTCTAATATTATACTCCCTCCTTCCATCTATATAGGGCCTAATGTGTTTTTCAAGACCGTCTTTGACTATTGAAAAGATTAATAGTACATGAGATGTATAATGTGAATATTATATTATTGAAAGCTCCTTTCACATACGAATTTGACGGTATGCTTTGTGTAAGTTGCATGTCATATATTATTGCTCTAACATTTAGTCAAAGTTAGCCTCGAAAAATGCAATAGGCCCTATATAGATGGAAGGAGGAAGTATGTGGATGACATATTGTTGATTGGAATTGATGTAGAGTTTCTGGATAGCATAAAAGGATACTTGAATAAGAGTTTTCCAATGAAAGACCACGGTGAAGCTGCTTATATATTGGGCATCAATATCTATAGAGATAGATCAAGACGCTTAATAGGACTTTCACAAAGCACATACCTTGACAAAGTTTTGAAGAAGTTCAAAATGGATCAGTCAAAGAAACGGTTCTTGCCTGTATTGCAAGGTGTGAACTTAAGTTAGACTCAAAGCCCAACCACTGCAAAAGATAGAGAGAAAATTAAAGTCACTCCCCATGCCTCAGCCATAGGTTCTATCATGTATGCTATGATGTGTACCAGGCCTGATGTGTGCCTTCCTATAAGTCTGGCCGGGAGGTACCAAAGTAATCCAGGAGTGGATCACTGGACAGCGGTCAAGAACATCCTGAAGTACATGAAAAGGACAAAGGATATGTTTCTCGTTTATGGAGGTGACAAAGAGCTCGTCGTAAATGGTTACGTCGATGCTAGCTTTGACACTGCTTCAGCTGACTCTAAGTCACAAACCGGGTACGTATTTATATTGAATGGTGGAGCTGTCAGTTGGTGCAGTTCCAAGCGGAGCGTCGTAGCGGGATCTACATGTGAAGTGGAGTACATGGCTGCTTCAGAAGCAGCAAATGAAGGAGTTTGGATGAAGGAGCTCATATCCTATCTAGGTGTAATACTTAGTGCATCAGGTCCAATGAAAATATTTTGTGACAATACTAGAGCAATTGCCTTGGCGAAAGAACCAAACACATCAAGAGACGCTTGAACTCCATCCGTAATCAAGTCAAGGAGGGAGACATAGAAATTTGTAAGATACATACAGATCTGAATGTAGCAGACCATTGACTAAGCCTCTTCCACGAGCAAAACATGATCAGCACCAAGACTCCATGGGTATTAGATTCATTACAATGTAATCTAGATTACTAACTCTAGTGCAAGTGGGAGACTGAAGGAAATATGTCCTAGAGGCAATAATAAAGTTTTTATTTTATATTTTCGTATTCATCATAAAGGTTTATTATTCATGCTAGAATTGTATTGATCGGAAACCTAAATACATGTGTGAATATATAAACAAACACCATGTCCCTAGTGAGCCTCTACTTGACTAGCTCGTTGATCAAAGATGGTTAGGATTTCCTAACCATGGACATGAGTTGTCATTTGATAACGGGATCACATCATTAGGAGAATGATGTGATGGACAAGACCCATCCGTTAGTTTAGCATTACGATCGTTAAGTTTTATTGCTATTGCTTTCTTCATGTCAAATACATGTTCCTTCGACTATGAGATTATGCAGCTCCCGGATACTGTAGGAATGCCTTCTGTGCTATCAAATGTCACAATGTAATTGGGTAATTATAAAGATGCTCTACAGCTATCTCCGAAGGTGTTTGTTGAGTTAGCATAGATCGAGATTAGGATTTGTCACACCGAGTATCGGAGAGGTATCTCTGTGCCCTCTTGGTAATACACATCATAAGCTTGCAAACAAACGACTAAGGAGTTAGTCACGAGGTGATGTATTACGGAACGAGTAAAGAGACTTGCCGGTAACGAGATTGAACTAGGCATGAAGATACCGACGATCGAATCTCGGGCAAGTAAGATACCGATGGACAAACTGAATTACATGTGTTGTCATAACGGTTCGACCGATAAAGATCTTCATAGAATATTTAGGAGCCAATATGGGTATCTAGGTTCCGCTATTGGTTATTGACCGGAGACGTGTCTCGGTCATGTCTATGATACGTCTCCAACGTATCTATAATTTTTGATTGTTCCATGCTATTATATTATGTGTTTTGGATGTTCAATGGGCTTTAATATACCATTTTATATTATTTTTGGGACTAACCTGTTAACCGAAAGCCCAGTGCAAATTGTTGTTTTTTTGCCTATTTTAGTGTTTCATAGAAATATCAAACGGAATCCAAACGGAATGAAACCTTCGCGAGGATCTATTTTGGAACAAATGCAATCCAGGAGACTTGGAGTGGATGTCAGGAAGCAGCAAGGAAGCCACAAGGCAGGAGGGCGCGCCCTAGGGGGGTGGGCGCGCCCCCCACCCTAGGGGGCCCCTCGCAGCTCCACCGAACTACTTCTTTCGCCTATATATACTCTAATACCCTGAAACCATCAGGGAGAGCCACGAAGCACCTTTTCCACCGCCGCAACCTTCTGTACCCGTGACATCCCATCTTGGGGCCTTTTCCAGCGATCTGCCGGAGGGGGATTCGATTACAGAGGGCTTCTACATCAACACCATAGCCTCTCCGATGATGTGTGAGTAGTTTACCACAGATCTTCGGGTCCATAGTTATTAGCTAGATGGCTTCTTCTCTCTCTTTGGATCTCAATACAAAGTTCTCCTCGGTCTTCTTGGAGATCTATTTGATGTAACTCTTTTTGCGGTGTGTTTGCTGAGATCCGATGAATTGTGGGTTTATGAACTTGATTATCTGTGGATATTATTTGATTCTTCTTTGAATTCTTATATGCATGATTTGATATCTTTGCAAGTCCCTTCGAATTATCGGTTTAGTTTGGCCTACTAGATTGATCTTTCTTGCAATGGGAGAAGTGCTTAGCTTTGGGTTCATTCTTGCGGTGTCCTTTCCCAGTAACAGCAGGGGAAGCAAGGCAGGTATTGTATTGTTGCCATCGAGGATAAAAATATGGGGTTTATATCATATTGCTTGAGTTTAGCCCTCTACATCATGTCATCTTGCCTAATGTGTTACTCCGTTCTTATGAACTTAATACTCTAGATGCATGTTGGATAGCGGTCGATGTGTGGAGTAATAGTAGTAGATGCAGAATCGTTTCGGTCTACTTGACACAGACGTGATGCCTATATTCATGATCATTGCCTTAGATATCATCATAACTATGTGCTTTTCTATCAATTGCTCGGCAGTAATTTGTTCACCCACCGTAATACATGCTATCTTGAGAGAAGCCACTAGTGAAACCTATGGCCCTCGGGTCTACTTCATATCATACGAGTTTCCAATCTACAATCTTAGTTTACTTTTTATTTTGTAATATTTATTATCCAATCTATGCCACAAAAATACCAAAAATATCTATCTTATTATCTTTATCAGATCTCACTTTTGCAAGTGGTCGTGAAGGGATTGACAACCCCTTTAGTGCGTTGGTTGCAAGGTTCTTACTTGTTTGTGCAGGTACTAGGCGACTTGCGTGTAGTCTCCTACTGGATTGATACCTTGGTTCTCAAAAACTAAGGGAAATACTTATGCTACTTTGTTGCATCACCCTTTCCTCTTCAAGGGAAAGCCAACGCATGCTCAAGACATAGCAAGAAGGATTTCTGGCGCTGTTGCTGGGGAGATCTACGCACAAGTCAAGACATATCAAGTACCCATCACAAACTCTTATCCCTCGCATTACATTATTTGCCATTTGCCTCTCGTTTTCCTCCCCCCCCACTTCACCTTTGCCGTTTTATTCGCCCTTTTGTGTTCGTCTCTTTTTGCTTGCTTCTTGTGTGTCTGTGTGTTTGATCGTTTGTTTTGCTGCTATGGCTAGTCCTTCTATCATTGTTAGTACTCCCGATCATGAAGTTCTTAATTTTAAACAAAGAGAGGGAGAAAATCTAAAATATGCTTGGCATAGAATTTGTAATGCTCAGAATAGATCTACTAGGAAGCAATCTACTTCCGTTCTTCTTTGCAATTTTTATGTAGGCATCACTCCTTGGAACAGATATATTCTTGATACCATTTGTCGGTGTCATAACCGGCGGATCTCGGGTAGGGGGTCCCGAACTGTGCGTCTAAGGCGGATGGTAACAGGAGGCAGGGAACACGATGTTTTACCCAGGTTCGGGCCCTCTTGATGGAGGTAAAACCCTACGTCCTGCTTGATCTATTCTTGATGATATCAGTATTACAAGAGTTGATATACCACGAGACCAGAGAGGCTAAACCCTAGAAGCTAGCCTATGGTATGATTGTATGTATATGATCTATCGACTAGCCTGGCCTCGGTTTATATAATGCACCAGAGGCCTAGGATAACAAGAGTCCTAGCCGAATACGCCAGTGGGGAGGAGTCCTTGTCTTGATCGCCAAGTCTTGTGGAATCTTCCTTGTATGCGGCAGCTGTCCAAACTGGCCCATGAGTATGCGGCCATGGGGGTCCTCGGCCCAATCTAACGGATCGAGAGACGATGTGGTGAGTACCCCCTAGTCCAGGACACCGTCAGTAGCCCCCTGAACCGGTCTTCAAGTTAGAGACGCTCCTCGATTCTTCCGAACTATTCTTCATCTTCGATTGTCAGTCTTGAAAACTGGTTCAACAAATCTTCTCATCTTCGATCTTGAGGATCGCCGAAATGCATTCAACGAGTTTACACGTCGGGTATCCGAGGAGCCCCTTTAAGTTTCCGGCCTTTATCAATGCCTTGTTATTTTTATGCCACACCTCGGGTTTGAAGTTATTCCCGAGAGGCAGTGTCCTCTTGCGTCCGAGATCTAATGCCGGACTACATTCGAGGTATCTTTTGCAGCCGAGCACCAATGCCAGACTGCTTCCGAGCTCTAACGCCGAAATGTATCCAAGCTCCAACATCGGACTGTGTCCAAGCTCCAACGCTGGACTATATCCAAGATGTCATAGATCATCTTGGTCCAAAAAAGTTGAAGGGGTTTAGCCGAGCTTAATGCTGGAAATTCCCTCTATGGAGCCAGCCACTAGCGCCCGAGCTTTATGCCGGACTGCTTCCGAGGTGGTGCACCACCCCGACTGTGGGCCAATTTTTTGTCAATATTTTTGATTGGTGCAATTTATTCTCCGCAGAGATATATAGTCAGTAGCCCTCAAGGTTTGTACCGGTTTAAAACCCGAGATGCACTTGAAGGATGATGTAAGACCACTGATCCCAGTAGCCGCTGAGACTCAGGTTGATTTGCAAAATCGGCCTGAGGATCAAGTCCTAGCTCGGCAGAATACTTCGGCATACAAAAAGCGGCGTGCTCAGTCCTCAAGACTCAGGTTGGGTGCGGCCGACCAACCTGAGGATCATAATCTCATCGGAAACTGTATTGCACTTAATTTTTTTTGCATTGGACAGGCAATGCAGTAGCCCCCGAGACACTGGTCGGGTGGCAACACCAGATTAGAGGATCGATGTGCCCCTTTAATATTTGTAAATAATAAGCCCAAAACCCAGTAGCCCCCGAGCCTTAATGCGGGCACGGGTAGCCGAATTAAGGATCGATATCCATAGTAAAATCACAGACTATGTGTAATGATTCTATGTATCCAAGTACTTTACATCATTATTTTGACTCCATTGTGACCGTTTATCAGTTGAAAGTGGCCCATCATCGGCTTCTACCCCTTGGTAGATACTACGTAGGGTGTTTCCGCAATAACAAAGCAACCCTTAGCCGACGTCTCGGTGCCCGAAGGCGGTTGTGTTAGCGGAAACGAGGCAATCAGATATGCGGGCTTTAAAACTTTCGCTTAGTCATAGGAGTATTAAACTGGGAAGCTAGCTATGAGCCCCCGGTTACTGTTCGGCGACATCCAAGGTCAAGCCGTAAACACTTCGGCCAATGTTATGAACGGCCCGTCATTTAACATAGTCATCGGATCACTGACCAGTTTACACCTATTGTGACAGTCAGTTTTCGGCTTTCTCCACTGAGGTGCTTGACCATGCGAGCTGGAAGCACAATCGCAGTGGTTCTCCCTTTGCACACCTAGCCGAATAAAGCGGAACGTAGGAGGCAAGCACAAGAGTCGGGCAACCCAACTATTGACCGAAGACACAATTCGAAACCGATGCATATATAGCAATATCCGAGAATGTTTTTGCCGAATCCCTAAAGGTGTCCGGCGTTGCACTGCAAGACTAGTGCTAGAAACGCACAAATAGTTTAAAAGTGCCATAAGCTTGGAAAACCAAAAAACGTCAGTAAAAACTTGACGTCCGAACAAGATCAAGTGTTCGGTGCCAATCCAAAAATTGGTCTTAGAAAAAAAGAGTGCTTCTGTCATGCTTTAACATGTCACATCCTATCTCAAGACTTCAAGCGGGTCAGCCTACGGCTTCAACCTCCTGTCCCGAAGGCGGAGTACTTCTCATTAGGCCAGTTTAGCAAACTAAACTCTAGCGGCTTTGAGAGAGAAATTGTGCTCCCCGGCTAGTGACCACACACTCGTGTCGAAAAAAGGAGTATGAATAATAATAGCAATAAAAACTTTGCAACAACTAAGAAAAAGAACACTTATTATAAAACGACTCATATAAATTTAAGAGCCCCCAAGTGACTTGGGTAAAAGAATTTTATGTATAATGATTGTATGTACCGAAGTACTAATATCATATCTTTGTTCACCCGAACTTTAAACGCGTCTTAACCGACCGTCGGCTTCTCCCTCTTCGGTCAAGGACCGAAAAGTGTTATGTACTCCACCTGTCGAGAATATTGACAGTGTTTCCGATAACCAGGCAATCGGGCCATAAGGCTGTAACAGACAAAGCGCGCTCAGGGAACTTATTCTATATTACAAACGAAGTGTAAGAAGGATCTTCGAAGAAAATAGTACCCCCACCGATACCTTTCTTCGGTGCTCATTATTACTATGAGACTTGTGTAATAAATTTTCTGTACTCATGAGTTCCGTTGTGTGCTGACCATGATTGAAAACAATAAGAGTGCTAGCTTTCGAATTCACCCAGTCTGAGGTCAGAGCTCGGAGGACCCGGTCATGACAATCGCAGAGGTGCTCCCTTTACTCCCTAGCCGAACAATCGGGAACGTAGGGGTAAGCACAGGAGCCAGGCAACCCAGCTTGCAAATCGCTTAGGTCAATATGGTGCATATTGTGGCATAATACACGAACAAGGAACGAAGCCGTACAAGTATAATCATATGCAAGAGGAAAAGCTCCATCAAGGGAGCCCCCAAGTAAACGGGGTATATGAATTTCTGTGTCACAAACAAAGTTTGGACAAGGAAATTTTTTACAAGCAACTTTTTTCCAAAAAAGTATAATGCTTGGTCGAACCGAACACAAGTTAAAAATTTAAAACTTTGAACATGAAGGCAACTTAGCTGGTTAATGTGTTCGGTATTGATGACGCGGTCTGAGCTTGATGCGGGACATGGTTCCATCCCCCAAGCCGGTCCCGAGGTGGTGGAGCAAAGGGCTCGGCACTCCGAAGTGGTGACATAGCACGGTCAATGCAGGCCAGTAGAGTGATGCCGAAGTCCCCGGCATGGGGTAATGAAGTGTTGACGAAGCCCCCCGTCCAGCCGTGGTGACGTGGTATGTCAGTACGCCGAGTTGACGATACTGCCCAACCCGGATCATTTTCCTGTGCACAAAAAATAGTGCAAACCGGAGATAATAGTAATAATAATAATTAAAAAAATCATTGCATAATAAATAATTTATACAAAGTGAGTAATAAAAGAAATATGGCCTAGCGCCGAAGTCAATGTCGATGTAGGGCGTCGGCGTGATACGGTAAAGGCGTGGGAAAGCCTGAATTCACAAGTCGGTCCGAGTTCCGGATGCGGCATCCGCCGGACTATGTACGGAGACTGACCAAACCACCATGTGACCGTCATTAATGCGGCCACCATTTGATAAACCTGTGTACATATGATGGACAAACCAGAGTAATAATTCCTTGGGAAAAAAGAACCCAAACAAGCAAAAAAACTAGGATTAATAGCACCTGGTTTATTTGTTGTAGCAATCCGAAGGAAGGTGATTCCCAGAATTGGGACTCGATCCGCACATCCATTGCCTGATGGGCGATAAAACGAAGGCATGGCAATGCTGGCAAAGGTTTGCTTGCCAAGGCAAAGCCCTTGATCCAGCTAATCATGACGAAGCTGGTCGGCTGGTAACGCCAAAGTCACCGGAGTAGGTTGATGAAGAGATGATGAAGCCCCCGGTCCAGCCGAGATGTCGAAGCCTCGATGTCAGCCGATGAGTCGAAGTAGGTCGGCGTGATGGACACCAGCTTGAAGAAGCAACAGTGCGGCCCTGCCGATGCAGGTCGTGACATGGTCAATGCAGGCTTGATGAAGTGACCGTGCGGCGATGCCGGTGTGCCTGCTCCGTGTAATCCATGGGGCGGTGATGTTGGTGATGATTTATCCTTCGCGATGTCGGACTCTTGTTCGGCCTGCTGAGATGATGATCCGAAGAAGTTGAGCTCGGCTCAACAAAGTGACGACGTGTCTAGCGCAGTTCGGCAGCCTTAGAGCAATATTGCTGGACTGGTTTGCCGCCAGCAAGATGATGAAGATGACCTCAGGAGAGGCTTAAAAATTTATGGGCACGTGTTTGAAAATGACGCACAATACCCTAGGAGAGAATTCCTCTAAAAAGGTTGTCCAATATCACGTTCATAATGAAACATGAATTCGGGTCGGATCCGTATTTGTGCAGAAAACATATCCGAAAATTGGTCCACTCATCGGAAGATTCCCAGAGTTTGAACCGTCGGATCGAGCTGAAATTTGGAGGTATGGTAGATATGGGAATTCCACAGTATATGAACGGTTGGATCTTCCAAAGGACATTTGAGCTGGGCTCTGGAGACCACGCCCTAAACTCGTCCAGATTCCCGTCTAGATTTGACAGGGCTCCGGTATATCGTAGATTGTCGGAGATTCCTCCATCAGAACTCGATGAAATTTTGCATGGCTGTTGTAGACGTAATTCCGCACTATTCCATCAAAGCAATCGTCAAACCGACGCTCGAGGAGGCGGTGATGGCGAATACAAGTTCGCTGTCCATAAAAATAGCACGGCCGCCCAAGGGCAATGTTGACGTTGAGCCCTCGAGCTCCATGGATGATTCCTCTATGATCATGATAGAGATCGGAGTTGATGTTGAAGAAGGCCCCCGTCCGAACATGACGATCGGAGACGGAGCACGGTCCTCGGCCGAGCCAAGGTGACCAGTCGGGCCGGCGACGATGAGGCCGACGTCGCAGTTGACCTGTGGGCGAGCCATCGATCCTTTTGCCGATCACACAGCGGAACTCTCAATGAAAGCACCAATGTCGGCGTCAAAAGCGGCGGATCTCGGGTAGGGGGTCCCGAACTGTGCGTCTATGGCCGATGGTAACAGGAGGCAGGGAACACGATGTTTTTCCCAGGTTCGGGTCCTCTTGATGGAGGTAAAACCCTACGTCCTGCTTGATTTATTCTTGATGATATGAGTATTACAAGAGTTGATCTACCACGAGAATGGAGAGGCTAAACCCTAGAAGCTAGCCTATGGTATGATTGTATGTATATGATCTATCGACTAGCCTGGCCTCGGTTTATATAATGCACCAGAGGCCTATGATAACAAGAGTCCTAGCCGAATACGCCGGTGGGGAGGAGTCCTTGTCTTGATCGCCAAGTCTTGTGGAATCTTCCTTGTATGCGGCAGCTGTCCGAATTGGCCCATGAGTATGCGGCCATGGGGGTCCTCGGCCCAATCTAATAGATCGGGAGACGACGTGGTGGCTACCCCCTAGTCCAGGACACCGTCACCATTACCGGAGGGAATTTCTTGGGTAGCCATACTTTTGATTCTTATAATGCTATGTTAGATTTGTTTGTCCCACCAACTCTTTTGGTCAATGGAACTAGTTTAACTTTGAAACATGTGATGCAAAGGCTTGAAATTATCGAAAATAAAGTTGCCACTATAGAGTTGATTGAGAATTTGGATAAAAAGATCCACAACCAAATTACCCAATATGGATCTAAGGTAGAAGTCACTCTAAATATTTTTCGAGAAAAAGAAACCATAGTAAATGAAAAGATAGGCCAAGATAACACTAGAATTGGTAAACTTGAGGATATTATTACCAATTTAGGGTCTGCCTTTTCTGCGGTAAGAAACACTTCAAATCCTCCTACTACCGAAGTTTCCAAATTTATGTATGTTCCTAAAAATAAGGGTGATTTTTCTAGTAAGGAAAATGCGGATCTCAAATCAATAAGTGTTCACCCAAACTTTTTTGCTATCATTATGGAACCTGTCGCTACAAATGAATTTCTTGATTTCTTGCCTAGGAGTTTGATCATTAATAAAAATAAGGAAACTCCTAAGGGTTATAAGTGCTCAATTGAAGAATCGCCAACCAAAGATGACAATACCTAGATCTATTCTTGTTTTTATGCCTAGCTAGGGGCGTTAAACGATAGCGCTTGTTGGGAGGCAACCCAATTTTATTTTTTTGTTCCTTGCTTTTTGTTCCTGTTTAGTAATAAATAATTCATCTAGACTCTGTTTAGATGTTGTTTTATGTTTTAATTAGTATTTGTGCCAGTAGAACCTTTGGGAAGACTTGGGTGAAGTATTTATGATCCTGTTGTAAAAAAAATTAGCGCTCACGAGATTAGCTGCCATTTGTTACTGAAGAGTGCTTTTAGATTGATTATTTTTGCAGATGATTAATAGATAAATTCCTCACTTCCACCAATTTATTTCAGAATTTTTGGGTTCCATAAGTATACGTTTGATACAGATTACTACAGACTGTTCTTTTTGACAGATTCTATTTTTTGTGTGTTGTTTGCTTATTTTAATGAACCTATGGCTAGTATCGGGGGGTATGAACCATAGAGAAGTTGGAATACAGTAGGTTTAACACCAATATAAATAAAGAATGAGTTCATTACAGTACCTTAAGGTGGTGATTTGTTTTCTTATACTAACGGAGCTCATGAGATTTTCTGTTGAGTTTTGTGTTGTGAAGTTTTCAAGTTTTTGGGTAAAGATTTGATGGATTATGGAATAAGGAGTGGCAATAGCCTAAGCTTGTGGATGCCCAAGGCAATCCAAGGTAAAATTCAAGGACAACCATAATCCTAAGCTTGGGGATGCCCCGGAAGGCATCCCCTCTTTTGTCTTCGTCTATCGGTAACTTTACTTGAGGCTATATTTTTATTCACCACATGATATGTGTTTTGCTTGAAGCGTCTTGTATGATTTGAATCTTTGCTTTTTACTTTACCACAATCATACTTGCTGTACATACCTTTTGGGGAGAGACTCACATGAATCGGAACTTATTAGAATACTCTATGTGCTTCACTTATATCTTTTGAGCTAGATAATTTTGCTCTAGTACTTCACTTATATTTTTTTAGAGCACGGTGGTGGTTTTAGTTTATTGAAATTATTGATCTCTCATGCTTCACTTATATTATTTTGAGAGTCTTTTAGAAAAACATGGTAATTTTCTTTGGCTATAAAATTAGTCCTAATATGATAGGCATCCAAGATGGGTATGATAAAAACTTCCATATAGAATGCATTGAATACTATGATACTTGATAGTCGTTTTGAGATATAAAGGTGGTAATGTTAGAGTCATGCTAGTTGGGTGCTTGTGGAATTGAGAAATACTTGTGTTGAGGATTGCAAGTCCCGTAGCATGCACGTATGGTAAACGTTGTGCGACAAATTTGAAGCATGGGGTGTTCTTGGATTGCTTTCCTTATGAGTGCCGGTCGGGAACGAGCGATGGCCTTTTCCTACCAATCTATCCCTCTAGGGGCATGCATATTAGTACTTTGCTTCGAGGGCTAATAAACTTTTGCAACAAGTATATGAGTTCTTTATGACAAATTTGAGTCCATGGATTATACGCACTCTTACGTTTTTGCAATTTGTGAGACTCTACGGTACCGTGCATTGCCCTTTATCACCTCGAGAGTTGGTGCAAACTTCGCCAGTGCATCCAAACCCCGTGATACAATACGCTATATCACACATAAGCCTCCTTATATCTTCCTCAAAGCAGCCACCATACCTACCTATTATGGCATTTCCATAGCCATTCCGAGATATATGACCATGCAACTTTCCACCATTTCGTTTATTATGACACGCTTCATCATTTTCATATTGCTTTGCATGATCATGTAGTTGACATTGTATTTGTGGCAAATCCACTTTCATTCTTTCATACATGTCGCTCTTGATTCATCGCATATCCCGGTACACCGCCGGAGGCATTCACATAGAGTCATATTTTTGTTCTAGTATCGAGTTGTAATATTGAATTATGAGTAAATAAAAGTGTGATGATCATCATTATTAGAGCATTGTCCCATGTGAGGAAAGGATGATGGAGACTATGATTCCCCCAAAAGTCAGGATGAGACTCTGGACGAAAAAAGAGAGGCCAAAGAATCCCAAACAAAAAATGAGAGAAAAAGAGAGAAGGGACAATGTTACTATCCTTTTTCCACACTTGTGCTTCAAAATGGCACCATGATCTTCATGATAGAGAGTTTCTTATTTTGTCACTTTCATATACTAGTGGGAATTTTTCATTATAGAACTTGGCTTGTATATTCCAATGATGGGCTTTCTCAAAATACCCTAGCTCTTCGTGAGCAAGCAAGTTGGATGCACACCCACTTAGTTTCTTTTGATGAGCTTTCATATATTTATAGCTTTAGTGCATCCATTGCATGGCAATCCCTACTCCTCGCATTGACATCAATTGATGAGCATCTCCATAGCCCGTTGATTAGCCACGTCAATGTGAGACTTTCTCCTTTTTGTCTTCTCACATAACCCCCATCATCATATACTATTCCACCTATAGTGCTATATCCATGGCTTGCGCTCATGTATTACGTATGGGTTGAAAAGGCTGAAGCGCACTAAAAAGTATGAACCAATTTCTCAGCTTGTCATCGGGGTTATGCATGATGGGACCATCTTGTGTGACAAAAATGAAGCATGGACAAACTATATGATTTTGTAGGGATAAGCTTTCTTTGGCTATGTTATTTCGATAATACATAATTGCTTGGTTAGCATGCTTGAAGTATTACTATTTTTATGTCAATATTAAACTGTGCTACCTCTTGAGCATGCGTTGGTTTTCCCTTGAAGAGGAAAGGGTGATGGAACAAAGCGCCGTAAGTATTTCCCTCAGTTTTTGAGAACCAAGGTATCAATCTAGTAGGAGACCACGCGCAAGTCACATCGTACCTACACAAACAAATAAGAACCTCGCAACCAACGCGGTAAAGGGGTTGTCAATCCCTTCACGGCCACTTGCAAGAGTGAGATCTGATAGAGATAATAATAATAATAATAAGATAAATATTTTTGGTATTTTTATGATATAGATTGAAAGTAAAGATTGCAAAATAAAATAGATTGGAAACTTGTATGATGAAAGATAGACCCGGGGGCCATAGGTTTCACTAGTGGCTTCTCTCAAGATAGTATTACGGTGGGTGAACAAATTACTGTTGAGCAATTGATAGAATTGAGCATAGTTATGAGAATATCTAGGTATGATCATGTATATAGGCATCACATCCATGACAAGTAGACCGACTCCTGCCTGCATCTACTACTATTACTCCACACATCAACCGCTATCCAGCATGCATCTAGAGTATTAAGTTCATAAGAACGGAGTAACGCTTTAAGCAAGACGACATGATGTAGAGGTATAAACTCATGCAATATGATATAAACCCCATCTTTTTATCCTCGATGGCAACAATACAATGCGTGTCCTTTCCCCTGTTGTCACTGGGATCGAGCACCGCAAGATTGAACCCAAAGCTAAGCACTTCTCCCATTGCAAGAAAGATCAATCTAGTAGACCAAACCAAACTGGAAATTCGAAGAGACTTGCAAGGATAACCAATCATACATAAAAGAATTCAGAGAAGATTCAAATATTGTTCATAGATAATCTTGATCATAAACCCACAATTCATTGGATCTCGACAAACACACCGCAAAAGAAGATTACATCGAAAAGATCTCCAAGAGAATCGAGGAGAACTTTGTATTAAGATCCAAAGAGAGAGAAGAAGTCATCTAGCTAATAACTATGGACCCGAAGGTCTAAGGTAAACTACTCACACATCATCGGAAGGGCCATGGAGTTGATGTAGAGGCCCTCCATGATCAATGCCCCCTCCGGCGGAGCTCCGGAAAAGGCCCCAAGATGGGATCTCTTGGGTACAGAAGGTTGCAGCGGTAGAATTAGGTTTTCGTGGTGCTCCCCGATGTTTTCAGGGTACGTAGGTATATATAGGAGGAAGAAGTAGGTCGGTGGATCCACGAGGGGGCCACGAGGGTGGAGGGCGCGCCTAGGGGGGTAAGCACGCCCCTGCCTCGTGGCCTCCTCGTTGATTGCTTGACGTCCACTCCAAGTCCTCTGGATCACATTTGTTCCAAAAATCACGCTCCCAAAGGTTTCACTCTGTTTGGACTCCGTTTGATATTCTTTTTCTGCGAAACACTGAAATAGGCAAAAAACAGCAATTTGGGCTGGGCCTCCGGTTAATAGGTTAGTCCCAAAAATAATATATAAGTGTATAAATAAGCCCATTAAACATCCAAAACAGAATATATAATAGCATGGAGCAATCAAAAATTATAGATACGTTGGAGACATATCAAAACGTTGTCTAGAATCTTTTGGATCTAAACATTCATGCCACAATAATGTGTATTACATTGAAAATTATGTTAGGAAGCATTCCACATCAAAAATTCTGTTTTTATCATGTACCTACTCGAGGACGAGCAGGAATTATGCTTGGGGGTGCTTGATACGTCTCCAACGTATCTATAATTTTTTATTGTTCCATGTTATTATATTATGTGTTTTGGATGTTTAATGGGATTTAATATACCTTTTTATATTATTTTTGGGACTAACCTATTAACCGAAAGCCCAGTGCAAATTGATGTTTTTTTGCCTATTTCAGTGTTTCGCGGAAAAGGAATATCAAACGGAATGAAACGTTCGCGAGGATCTTTTTTGGAACAAACGCAATCCAGGAGACTTGGAGTGGATGTCAAGGAAGCAGCGAGGAAGCCACGAGGCAGGAGGGCGCACCCCACACCCTCGTGGGCCCCTTGTAGGTCCACCGACCTACTTCTTTCGCCTATATATACTCTTATACCCTAAAACCATTAGGGAGAGCCATGAAACACCTTTTCCACCGCCACAACCTTCTATACCCGTGAGATCCCATCTTGGGGCCTTTTTCGGCGATCTGTCGGAGGGGGATTCGATCACAGAGGGCTTCTACATCAACACCATAGCCTCTCCAATGATGTGTGAGTAGTTTACCACAGACCTTCGGGTCCATAGTTATTAGCTAGATGGCTTCTTCTCTCTCTTTGGATCACAATACAAAGTTCTCCTTGATCTTCCTGGAGATATATTCGATGTAACTTTTTTTGCGGTGTGTTTGCCAAGATCCGATGAATAGTGGGTTTATGAACTTGATTATCTATGCATATTATTTGATTCTTCTCTGAATTCTTATATGCATGATTTGATATCTTTGCAAGTATCTTCGAATTATCGGTTTAGTTTGGCCTACAAGATTGATCTTTCTTGCAATGGGAGAAGTGCTTAGCTTTGGGTTCAATCTTGCGGTGTCCTTTCCAAGTGACAGCACGGGCAGCAAGGCACGTATTGTATTGTTGCCATCGAGGATAAAAAGATGGGGTTTATATCATATTGCTTCAATTTATCCCTCTACATCATGTCATCTTGCCTAATGCGTTACTCTGTTCTTATGAACTTAATACTCTAGATGCATGCTGGATAGCCGGCGATGTGTGGTGTAATAGTAGTAGATGCAGAATCGTTTCGGTCTACTTGACACGGACGTGATGCCTATATTCATGATCATTGCCTTAGATACCATCATAACTATGCGCTTTTCTATCAATTGCTCGGCAGTAATTTGTTCACCCACGTAATACATGCTATCTTGAGAGAAGCCACTAGTGAAACCTATGGCCCCCGGGTCTACTTCATATCATATAAGTTTCCAATCTACAATCTTAGTTTACTTTTTATTTTGCAATCTTTATTTTCCAATCTATACCACAAAAATACCGGAAATATTTATCTTATTATCTTTATCAGATCTCACTTTTGCAAGTGGCCGTGAAGGGATTGACAACCCGTTTATCGCGTTGGTTGCAAGGTTCTTACTTGTTTGTGCAGGTACTAGGAGACTTGTGTGTAGTCTCCTACTGGATTGATACCTTGGTTCTCAAAAACTGAGGGAAATACTTACGCTACTTTGCTGCATCACCCTTTCCTATTCAAGGGAAAACCAACGCATGCTCAAGAGGTAGCAGTCTACATAGTTCTCGAACCCATAGGGTCCGCACTCTTAACATTCGATGACGATATTGTATTATATGAGTTATGTGATTTGGTGACCGAATGTTGTTTAGAGTCCCGATTGAGATCACAGACATGCCGACGAGTCTCGAAATGGTCGAGAGGTAAAGATTGATATATACGACGATAGTATTCAGACACCAGAAGTGTTCCGGAGGGTACCGGGTACATATTCACCTGAAGGGGTACCGGGCACCCCCGGCAAAAGATATGGGCCTTATGGGTCAAGTGGGGAAATGCACCAGCCACCAGGGGCTGGTGCGCCCCTATATGGGCCGAACAAGGGGGAGAAAGAAAGAGGGGAAGAGAAAGGAAAGGGGGATTCGCCCCCCCTTCCCTTTCTCCCCCTCCTCTTTCCTTCCCTCTCCTACTAATAAGGAAGGGGGGCGTGCCACTTGGGACGACCCCAACTAGGATTTGGCCTACTTGGGGCGCCCTCCTGGTTGCTCCCTCCTCGCCCCCACCTATATATATGTGGGGGGTGACCCTAGCACACACCAGACAATTGCCTAGCTGTGTGCGGTGCTCTCCTCCACCGTTTACACCCTCGGTCATATTTTCGTAGTGCTCAGGCGAAGCCCTGCGAGGATCACTTCACCATCACCGTCACCACGCCGTCGTGCTGACAGAACTCATCTACTACCTCGACATCTTGCTGGATCAAGAAGGTGAGGAACGTCACTGAGCTGAACGTGTGCAGAACGCGGAGGTGTCGTGCGTTCGTTACTTGATCGGTTGAAGCGCGAAGAAGTTCGACTACATCAACCGCGTTGAGAAATGCTTCCGCTTACATTCTACTAGGGTACGTAGATACACTCTCCCCCTCATTGTTATGCATATCCATGGATAGATCATTGCGTGTGCGTAGAATTTTTTTTGTTTTCCATGCAACGATTCCCAACAGGGAAAACAATCCAGCGGTCAACCGAGGAGAGTACCCGTAATTAACCCACTCTGTTGAAGATGCATAATACTCTCAATTCTGTAAGGCAGACTGAATTTTGTCTTAATGTGTTCCAAAGCTTATGTAAGGAAGATGCTAACCTACAGAGCATTCTTTGGAGGAACACACCTATGTGAGCCCGACTGCTGGTCACAGCCTATGAGATTGGGTGATCTCTAGGAAGCTCATGAGAAGGTACGGAGTATGACTAATAAGCTCCACCCGTGGGGTTTAGCCTTCGGTAGCCACGTATCAGCTGACAATAGGCGAAACTTCTGCATGCCAAATTGACAATTCAAGGCATAGTCCTGAAGGAAATATGTCCTAGAGGCAATAATAAGGTTGTTATTTATATTTCCTTATATCATGATAAATGTTTATTATTCATGCTAGAATTGTATTAACCGGAAACTTAGTACATGTGTGAATACATAGACAAAACTGGGTGTCCCTAGTATGCCTCTACTTGACTAGCTCATTAATCAAAGATGGCTAAGTTTCCTAACCATAGACATGTGTTGTCATTTGATGAACGTGATCACATCATTAGAGAATGATGTGATGGAAAAGACCAATCTGTTAGCTTAGCATAATGATCGTTTAGTTTTATTGTTATTGCTTTCTTCATGACTTATACATGTTCCTCTGACTATGATATTATGCAACTCCCGAATATCAGAGGAATAGTTTGTGTGCTATAAAACGTCACAACATAACTGGATGATTATAAAGATGCCCTACAGGTGTCTCCGAAGGTTTTTGTTGAGTTGGCATAGATCGACATTAGGATTTGTCACTCCATGTATCGGAGAGGTATCTCTGGACCCTCTCAGTAATGCACATCACTATAAGCCTTGCAAGCAATGTGACTAATGAGTTAGTTACGAGATGATGCATTACAGAACGAGTAAAGAGACTACATAGTTCTCCAACCTGTAGGGTCCGCACGCTTAACATACGATGATAATTTGTATTATGAGTTATGTGTTTCGGTGACCGAAGTTTGTTCGGAGTCCCAGATGAGATCACGGACATGACGAAGAGTCTCGAAATGGTCGAGAGGTAATTATTCATATATTGGAAGGTCATATACGGACACCGGAATGGTTCCGAAAAAGATCGGGGATTTTTCGGAGTACCGGGAGGTTATCGGAACCCCCCCGGGAAACTTAATGGGCCTATTGGGCCATAGTGGAGGAGAGGAGGTAGGCCACGGGAGGTTGCGCCCCCCCTTGCCCAATCCAAATTGGACAAGGGGAGGGGGCACGGGCCCCCTCTTTCCTTCTCCCTCTCCCTCATTTCCCCTTTCCCCCTCTCTATTGGATGGAAAGGGGGCCGAATCCTACTAGGAACGGAGTCCTAGTAGGACTCCCCCCTCATGGCGCGCCCTGATACGTCCATTTTGCATCATGCTTTTATATCGATTTTTGTTGCATTATGGGTTGTTATTACACATTATGTCACAATACTTATGCCTATTCTCTCTTATTTTACAAGGTTTACATAAAGAGGGAGAATGCCGGCAGCTGGGATTCTGGGCTAGAAAAGGAGCAAATATTAGAGACCTATTATGCACAACTCCAAAAGTCCTGAAACTTCACGAAAGTCATTTTCAGAATATATAAAAAATAATGAGCGCAAGAAGTTCCAGAGGAGGGCCACACCCTGCCCACGAGGGTGGGGGCGCGCCCTACCCCCCTGGGCACACCCCCCTGCCTCGTGGGTCCCCTGGTGGCCCTCCGATGCCCATCTTCTGCTATATGGAGTCTTTTGATGAGAAAAAAATCATAAGCAAGCTTTCGGGACGAGACTCCACCGCCACGAGGTGGAACCTTGGCGGATCCAATCTAGGGCTCCGGCAGAGCTGTTCTGCCGGGGACACTTCCCTCCGAGAGGGGGAAATCATCACCATCGTCATCACCAACGATCCTCTCATCGGTAGGGGGTCAATCTCCATCAACATCTTCACCAGCACCATCTCCTCTCAAACCCTAGTTCATCTCTTGTATCCAATTCTTGTCTCTAAGTCTGGGATTGGTACCTGTGGGTTGCTAGTAGTGTTGATTACTCCTTGTAGTTGATGCTAGTTAGTTTATTTGGTGGAAGATCATATGTTCAGATCCTTTATGCATATTAATACTCCTCTGAATATGAACATGAATATGCTTTGTGAGTAGTTACGTTTGTTCCTGAGGACATGGGAGAAGTCTTGCTATTAGTAGTCATGTGAATTAGGTATTTGTTCAATATTTTGATGAGATGTATGTTGTCTCTCCTCTAGTGGTGTTATGTGAACGTCGACTACATGACACTTTACCATTATTTGGGCCTAGAGGAAGGCATTGGGAAGTAATAAGTAGATGATGGGTTGCTAGAGTGACAGAAGCTTAAACCCTAGTTTATGTGTTGCTTCGTTAGGGGCTGATTTGGATCCATATCTTTCATGCTATGTTAGGTTTACCTTAATACTTTTGTTGTAGTTGTGGATGCTTGCAATAGAGGTTAATCATAAGTGGTATACTTGTCCAAGTAAGGGCAGTACCCAAGCATCGGTCCACCCACATACCATATTATCAAAGTACCGAACATGAATCACATGATCATGATGAAACCTAGCTTGACGATAATTCCCATGTGTCCTTGGGAGCGTTTTTCTCTATATAAGAGTTTGTCCAGGCTTGTCCTTTGCTACAAAAAGGATTGGGCCACCTTGCTGCACTTTATTTACTTTTGTTACACTACAAAAAATACACTTTCGTGATGATACGTGTTTGTCACAGTAGGTCGCGTTTTTGTCATGCATGTACATCCATGACAAATTTATGACAGAATCAAGATAGTCATACCTGTGCTATCGTAAAAGTGTTCCATGACATTACCAAAATTATCATCATGGAAGTGTCCACTTCCATGACGATAAATCACGCATCACAGAAGTGCTTTCGTCAAGGGTGACCGACACGTGGCGTCCACCGTAACGGAACGCCATTAAGCTATCGGGTCGGGTTTTGGATCCGATAACCCGTTAACAGCCCCGACCAATGGGGATTTTCCACGTGTAAAATCATCATTGGCTGGAGGAAACACGTGTCGACTCACTGTTGGGATAGATTTCATCCGCTCATTGGACCGAAGGTGCCTATGATACGGCGACACGTGGCATGGCCCAACAGAGGCCCATTCTTGTGAAAAGGACAGCCCGCTTGACTTGGTCAAAAGGTGGCGGGCCGGCCCACGAAAAGCCTGTTAACGCCCTGTTCGCATATAGCCCATTTACAACCCGCTAACCCAGGGCCCGTTACGCCCTTTCCGAATTAGGCCCAGTAGCGTCATCTAGGCCGTCCAATATGATTCAACCCGTTTTAACTTCCGGCCCATGTGTGGCCCATGACTTCTTTCGGCCCATATGAGGACCTTTGTAACTCTTGGCCCATTAACGGCCCGTGGTGAAACTGGCCTATAATGAACAGTGTATCACTTTATACCCATTAACGGCCCGTTATTCCATTGGGCCGTTTCCAGCCCAAGTTATCTTTCGGCCTTCTCAAGGCCCATTGATTCTTGGGCTCAATTGCAGCATTCGGTTACATACGGCCTGTTACTGTCATTTTCTGCTTGTGGGCCAAATTCAGCCCGTTGTTACAGTCGGCACGTTCGCGGACCGTTAATACGTTGGGTTGTTTTCATGTAAAAAAACCTGTTGGGCTGTTTTCATAGAGTTATCAAATATGTCCTATTAACGGCCCGTTATGGTCCATGAATAGTACGGCCCATGATTGGCGAAATGATGATACGCCCCGTAGAAGGCCCATGGATCCTACGGCCCGTATGAGGCCCATGGATAGTACGGCCCATAGAAGGCCCATGGATTGTACGACCCGTAGAAGGCCCATGGACCCTATGGCCCGTAGAAGGCCCATGGACCCTAAGGCCCGTATAGAAGGCCGATGGATCCTACGGCCGGACGAAGGCCCATGGATCATACGGCCCGTACAAGGCCCATGATTATTTTGGCCTAGTTACCAAAAATAGGCTATTGTGGCCACTAGAAAAAAACAGAAAAAGAACTAAAGTGACTACAAGCAAACAACTAAACAAGACAATAAGGAAATAAAAAAGCAAGCAATTAACGCTAGCCTATTACCGCTATTACACATATTACATCCACTGGGCATCAAAGTTCGCCACCAGTGCAAATATAGGGAACGAAGGAGCACATTACATACACTGGCCGTCAAAATTGGCCACCAGTGCAAATAAACACGGCAGCAAAACAAGAGCATAACTGAAACAACTTCAGAAGAGCTCAAGAAACGTTATCCTGGGTATCCACCATGCTGGCAATAAGCTTAGCAAGTTGATTAGCTTTGTCCTGTTTGGCGCTAAAATCCTCCAACGCTTGCTGTTGCACCAGAAAGTATGCATCTGAATGCTCCAGGGACTTCCGCAGTCCTTCTGCTTCTTGTCGCGGCACAGCTGATCGATGTCTTTCAGCTTGTAGTTGAGACTCAAGAAACTGAACTGATTCAGACAGTGAGTTTGAATAGCTTGTGCAAGCGGTAGTGGCCAGTAACTCGAACACTAAACCAAGACAGGACTTTGGGGTTGTCTCGCTGTCTTCAAGATAGTCTTCATTAGCTGTTTTATCAGCTTTGTTGGAGACCAACAAGGATGTGTCACTATCCTGAACCTTATCTGCATTACTTCCTTTACCATTGCCTAATAAGGCACTCTTCCCCAATATTTTGTCAGCATTCTAAAAGACGAAACAAGCAGACACATAACAAGTTTAGCATGTACTAGTGTATGAAACTCATTTCAGTGAACTAGTTCATTAGTAAGATGGACAGGATTAAACTACCAAGTCTTCTATTGCCTTGTACTAGTACATAATAAAAGCATCAAACAAACATATATCTATGTCCTATGGTCACTGCATTGTCTTGCCAAATCAAAATAGAGACACGGTTCAAATCATATCAGTTCAAGACAAAGCAGAAGTGAAAGAATACAAAGCGTGGGAAACTACACGACACAACAAGATTTCAGATGGGTACCATGGGTCTACATGTACAACAACACTATTGGCTCTGTTGTGATGCTAGTAATGTGCATGATATGGAAGTCAACTATATACACAATTGAAATTGAAATCAACAGAGCTATTGATAAGAGCAAACCTGTTAAAGAAACATGCGTGAACATACCTGCTGTGCCATTGGAGTTTCGATTGGATCCTTCAATTTAAAAGTAAGTTTGTATGAGTAAATACAATGGTACAAGAGCAAAGCAATCATAGTTAAAAAAGGCGCGCCTAAGCGAGCGCTTAAGCGCGCCTAGGCTCTAGGCGTTGGCAAAACGCATTGCGCATAACTACGCATAATCTGTGCATAACTGCGCATAAGCATGCGCTTTGGTCAGTAAAGCGCATGGCGGTGGCAAAACGCACAATTAACGCCTAGCGCTTTTTTGAACTATGATAGCAATGGAATCTTAAATTTGAATAGTTGTTCTTCAGGTTTAGGCACTTGTTCTACATGAACAGAGTACGGTAAGACGCAAGAATATAATACTTAAAAATAGAAAATGAGCTCATAGACCTTACCACATTCTTGGTTCGGGACCAGTACAGAACAAGGCGTTCCCAGTCATCGTTCAGTAAATGTGTCTCAGGAGAACATAAGGGAATTTGACGAGTTTCTTTGCCGGTGAAGTACGTTTTCTTCAGGTAATTCCGATACTGCCACCAAGCATTCTTGAAGATAGCAGAGGTATTAGCACAGGTTACCTCATCCCGAGTTTCCAAATCGGTCCTTCTCTATAGAGAAAAATGGGAAAATTTGCTGTATTATAACCATCATGGAGGTAGGATGCATGGGACGAAGAAAAGTAATTGCCATGAATAACATTACTTACACATAACTCCTGGACAAACACCTGCAACTGGCATTTTCCTTCATCTTCAGTATAATATTTCCAAGATGGGAAGATACGCACATACGATTTAACAACATCAAATGTGATAGATGCTAAACTATGACTACCTGGTTGTGCTTCCTCCACAGGAATAGGCGTACTAACTAGTGGAGTTGGGGTTCGCCGTGATAGTACTGGCCCTTTGGGCACTGGAGCTGCCTTACTAGCTGCTCTTGTTTGGGAGCTCTATGGTGGAGATGGTGTTGTTTCAACAGGAACTGGGTTACTATCGGCTGGGGTTGGGGTTAGATTGGGTGAAGCCGGTTCTCTGTCCATCGCAGTAGGGGTACAATCTGCGAGAGTTTGGGTTATGTGTGGTAGGGCTGGTTCTTGTGCATGTACAACTGGGGTGCTATCTCCACCAAGAGGTAGCACTGTTTTATTTGAAGACCGTGTTTTTAGTCCGCTAGATACTGGCATCACCCGCTCCAATTCAAATGGCTCATAAACAGGAAACATAGTTGAATGTACAGACATTGTATGAGAGACAGATGCAATAGATAGTGTGGAAAAAAGAGGGCATGAAATAGTTGACATGTATATTGTTTAACTAAAACGGATAGCATGACATAATTTCACATATATGATGTCTATCTAAACTGGATAGCATAGCATAACATAATTCAAAGATATGATGAATAACTAAACAGGATCGCATGACATAATTCATCTACATGTTATCTAAGTAATCAGGATCGCATCATTTAATTCACATATGTGATTTATATGCTAAATAGAGGGCATTCGATATGATGTCTGAACTAAGAACATGGTGTTGAATACTGTGTATATGATGTCTAAACTATGCAATGCAAGATACCGTATGCATGATATGAGCTGTATAATTATGCCAAGTTAGAGCATACACCTCAGTGGGGGAATAGGACTGGTCATCTGTCTCTGAATCCATCTCTGAGGAGCAATCGGGACCCAACAAGAGATCTGCTTCGATAGGTAGCACTGTCTGCTCTGAAGGCCTTGTTTTCACTCCAGATTTTTCATCTCCCACCCAAATGGCTGATTCACATGAAAATTAGTTTAATGTACAAACATTGTCGACAAATGGAAATGTAATGAATAAAAGGATGGGGAAGATATCATTCAAATATATGATGCCTAGTTAAACATGATGGCATTGCACATTTCACATATATTATGGCTGGCTAAAAGACATGAGACTGCATAATTCCCATATATGATATAGAAACTAAACAGGTGGCATTACAGAACATGTCTAAACTAAGAAGATGACATATATGATGTCAAAAGTAGGCACTGCAAGGCAACATATGCATGATATGACTAACATCATCATGCCAAGGTAGAGCAAACACCTTGGGGGGTAAATAGGAGTGGTCAGCGGCGTCTGAATCCGCCTCAGAACAGATATCTTCCTCTGGATTACAATCTGGAGAAGGGTGGGGAGGGTTTGACATTGAACCCACCATGGGGCGATGTCTGCATGACATTGTCATGCCGAAAAAAACTCTTCTCTTTTTCTCTACATGTTCAGCATGACTATGTACAATATCTGACATGCATACGAAAAAAATATGGTGAGATTATGTAAGGAGAGCATGCAGAAATTCAGAGTGATGGTAACAACTAGTGGATCGACGTTTTTCCATTGAACCAAAATAGGCCTAATGGATCGACGTGAATGTATAGTAATAAGTGATGCAACAAGTGTACAACCTCTTTGCCATAGCCGTGTCGACCTCAGCATCATTGGGTTGGTCGCTGAAGCAGTTGAGGCAGAGGTGGCTGTCGGAGGTGTGGAGGAAGATCTGAGGAATTTGTAGACGGCGTCCAGGGCACTGCTCTGTTGTGATGGATCGTTCTGTCGTTGGAGCAGCTCCGGTGAGCCGTAAGACGTCAAGGCTGAGGTAAAAACTGTTGACTCTAAACTTAACTGTCGAACCTGAAAGTTACTATGGAATCTGAATGCTATTGTCGAAACTGAACACAATGGTAGCAGAGAGGCACTTGACATGTAGTTAGGGAGGGCCTGTAGTTCATCTTCAACCTGCACCCCCCTGAGCCGCCAGCCACCACCGGCCGAACCGCCTACCCCAGCGCCGCCTCGCCGCCCCGAAACAACTCGCCACCGCCGCCCCGGCCAGCCCTCTAGCCCCCCCCCCACCCTAAACCCTAAGATAGATAGTGGGTACCTCTCCGGCGAGCCCCCGTCCCCGCTGCGGGTGGTTCTTCCTTAACTCCAGCGAGCCCCCCCAACCCCTGAAAATCGACTGACCCAAAAGTCGATTCAGTCGACTGAAGTGTGGCTTAATCAGAGCAGAGCAGCAGCACGAGCGAGGGGGAGATCAACAGCAGTAGCTGGGTGAGCGAGCGAGCGATCGAGCGAGAGCCGGAGCAGCAGCAGCGCGAGCGAGCGAGAGCCGGAGCAGCAGCAGCGCGAGCGAGCGAGAGCCGGAGCAGCAGCAGCAGATCCGGCTGGTATGGACGCCGCCGCCGAAGGGGCCTCACACTGGGGGAGAGCCGCAGTGGAGATGTCGCCCGCGGTGCCAGCTTCAAGGTAGCCGCTCCATGGGGGTGCATGATGGAGCACCGTCGGCGCCAGGAGGTCGAGTTAAGGAGAAGGTGCGATGCAATGAGTGTACAACCTCTTTGGTGGCGCCGAGTAGGACTCGGCTTCGTCCGAGGAGTCGGTGAGGATGTTGCGGTTCTAGTGGAGCAGGTTAAGGCGGCACTGTGGGGATGGAGCAGCCGCGATAGACGAGGCGATCGTCGGAGCAGCTCCTTGGAGGTGGAGGACAGGGCGGCTGAACCGGCGGGACGGCGAGATGGACTGCTATGTCTTGAGCTTGCGTTGGTTTTCCCCGAAGAGGAAGGGATGATGCAGCAGAGTAGCGTAAGTATTTCCCTCAGTTTTTGAGAACCAAGGTATCAATCCAGTAGGAGGCCATGCTCAAGTCCCTCGTACCTGCACAAAACGATAGCTACTCGCAACCAACGCGGTTAGGGGTTGTCAAGCCCTTCACGGCCACTTACGAGAGTGAGATCTGATAGATAGAATATTTTTGGTATTTTTGGTATAAAGATGCAAAGTAAAAGGTAAAGGCAAAGTAAAAAGCAAAACAATATTAAAGTGATGGAGATTGATATGATGAGAATAGACCCGGGGGCCATAGGTTTCACTAGTGGCTTCTCTCAAGAGCATAAGTATTCTACGGTGGGTGAACAAATTACTGTTGAGCGATTGATAGAATTGAGCATAATTATGAGAATATCTAGGCATGATCATGTATATAGGCATCACGTTCGTGACTAGTAGACCGAAACGATTCTGCATCTACTACTATTACTCCACTCATCGACCGCTATCCAGCATGCATCCAGAGTATTAAGTTAAAAACAGAGTAACGCCTTAAGCAAGATGACATGATGTAGAGAGATAAATTCATGCAATATGAAATGAACCCCATCTTGTTATCCTCGATGGCAATGATACAATACGTGCCTTGCTGCCCCTTCTGTCACTGGGTAAGGACACCGCAAGATTGAACCCAAAGCTAAGCACTTCTCCCATGGCAAGAACTACCAATCTAGTAGGCCAAACCAAACGGATAATTCAAAGAGACTTGCAAAGATAACCAATCATGCATAAAAGAATTCAGAGAAGATTCAAATATTATTCATAGATAGACTTGATCATAAACCCACAATTCATCGGTCTCAACAAACACACCACAAAAGAAGATTACATCCAATAGATCTCCACAAGAGAGGGGGAGAACTTTGTATTGAGATTCAAAGAGAGAGAAGAAGCCATCTAGCTACTAAATATGGACCCGAAGGTCTGAGGTAAACTACTCACACTTCATCGGAGAGGCTATGATGATGTAGAAGCCCTCCGTGATGACGGCCCTCTTCCGGCGGAGCTCCGGAACAGGCCCCAAGATGGGATCTCGTGGATACAAAAAGTTGCGGCGGTGGAATTACTTTTTTGGCTCCTGTTCTGATTGTTTGGGGGTACGTAGGTATATATAGGAGGAAGGAGTACGTCGGTGGAGCACGGAGGGGCCCACGAGGCAGGGGGGCGCGCCCCCTACCCCCGTGACCTCCTCTTTGATCCCTTGTAGTAGGGTCCAAGTCTCCTGGATCACGTTCGGTGAGAAAATCACGTTCCCGAAGATTTTATTCCGTTTGGACTTCGTTTGATATTCTGTTTATCCGAAACACTGAAATAGGCAAAAAAACAGTAATTCTGGGCTGGGCCTCCGGTTAATAGGTTAGTCCCAAAAATAATATAAAAGTGGAAAATAAAGCCCAATATAGTCCAAAACAGTAGATAATATAGCATGGAGCAATCAAAAATTAGAGATACGTTGGAGACGTATCAGGCATCCCCAAACTTAATTCCTGCTCGTCCTCACGTAGGTAAATGATAAAAAGAGAATTTTTGATGCGGAGTGCTACTTGGCATAATTTCAATGCAAATCTTCTTAATTGTGATATGAATATTCAGATTAGAAATAATAATAATTGTTTCATACTCTAACTTTTTCAAGAATACTAATAAAGCAATTATGTCTTCTCAAAATATAGTCTGGCTATGCTCCATCTTCCCCACACAAAGTATTTAAATCGTGCACAACCCCGATGTCAAGCCAAGCAATTGTTTCATACTCTAACTTTTTCAAAACTTTTTCAATCTTCACGCAATACATGAGCGTGAGCCATGCATATAGCACTATAGGTGGAATAGAATGGTGGTTGTGGAGAATACAAAAGGGAGAAGATAGTCTCACATCAACTAGGCGTATCAACGGGCTATGGAGATGCCCATCAATAGATATCAATGTGAGTGAGTAGGGATTGCCACGCAACGGATGCACTAGAGCTATAAATGTATGAAAGCTCAACAAAATAAACTAGTGGGTGTGCAACCAACTTGCTTGCTCACGAAGACCTAGGGAAATTTGAGGAAGCCCATCATTGGAATATATACAAGCCAAGTTCTATAATGTAAAATTCCCACTAGTATATGAAAGTGACAACATATGAGACTCTCTATATGAGGAACATGGTGCTACTTTGAAGCACAATATATGAGACTCGCTATATCATGGTGCTACTTTGAAGCACAAGTGTGGAAAAAGGATAGTAGCATTTCCCCTTCTTTTTTTTTATTTTTTTTGGGCCTTCTTTTTTTTCTTTGGCCTTTTTTTGGGACAATGCTCTATTGAATGATGATCATCACACTTATATTTATGTACAACTCAATGATTACAACTGATACTTACAACAAAGTATGACTCTATATGAATGCCTCCGGCGGTGTACCGGGATATGCAATGAATCAAGAGTGACAAATATGAAAGAATTATGAACGGTGGATTTGCCACAAATACTATGTCAACTACATGATCATGCTAAGCAATATGACAATGATGGATATGTCATGATGAACTAGATGGTGGAAAGTTGCATGGCAATATATCTCGGAATGGCTATGGAAATGCCATAATAGGTAGGTATGGTGGCTTTTTTGAGGAAGGTATATGGTAGGTGTATGATACCGGCGAAAGGTGTGCGGTATTAGAGAGGCTAGCAAAGGTGGAAGGGTGAGAGTGCGTATGATCCATGGACTCAACATTAGTCATAATGAACTCATATACTTATTGCAAAAATCTAGAAGTTATCAAAGCAAAGTACTACGCGCATGCTCCTAGGGCGATAGATTGGTAGGAAAAGACCATCGCTTGTCCCCGACCGCCACTCATAAGGAAGACAATCAATAAATAAATCATTCTCCGACTTCATCACATAACGGTTCACCATACGTGCATGCTACGGGAATCACAAACTTCAACGCATGTATTCTTTAAATTCACAACGCTCTGATACCACTTGTAGGATCGAAAGTATGTCTAGAGGGGGTGATTAGACTACTTGACCAAATAAAAACTTAACCTTTTCCCAATTTTAGTGCTTGGCAGATTTTAGCTATTGTAGGACAAGTCAAGCAATCATCACACAAGTCAAGCAAGCATGCAAAGAGTATATTGGCAGCGGAAAGTAAAGCATGCAACTTGCAAGAATGTAAAGGGAAGGGTTTGGAGAAATCAAACGCAATTGGAGACACGGATGTTTTTCCCGTGGTTCGGATAGGTGGTGCTATCCTACATCCACGTTGATGGAGACTTCAACCCACAAAGGGTAATGGTTGCGCGAGTCCACGGAGGGCTCCACCCACAAAGGGTAACGGTTGCGCGAGTCCACGAAGGGCTCCACCCACGAAGGGTCCACGAAGAAGCAACCACCCACAAAGGGTCCACGAAGAAGCAACCTTGTCTATCCCACCATGGCCATCGCCCACAAAGGACTTGCCTCACTAGCGGTAGATCTTCACGAAGTAGGCGATCTCCTTGCCCTTACAAACTCCTTGGTTCAACTCCACAATCTTGTCGGAGGCTCCCAAGTGACACCTAGCCAATCTAGGAGACACCACTCTCCAAGAAGTAACAAATGGTGTGTAGGTAATGAACTCCTTGCTCTTGTGCTTCAAATGATAGTCTCCCCAACACTCAACTCTCTCTCATAGGATTTGGATTTTGTGGAAAGAAGATTTGAGTGGAAAGCAACTTGGGGAAGGCTAGAGATCAAGATTCATATGGTAGGAATGGAATATCTTGGTCTCAACACATGAGTAGGTGGTTCTCTCTCAGAACATATGAGTTGGAATTGTGTATGTGTTCTGATGGCTCTCTCACGAATGAAGAGGAGGTGGAGGGGTATATATAGCCTCCACACAAAATCCAACCGTTACACACAGTTTTCCAATCTCGGTGGGACCGAATCAACAAACTCGGTCGGACCGAAAATGTAAACCTAGTGACCGTTAGAGATTTTCGGTGGGACTGACATGCAACTCGGTAGGACCGATATGGTTAGGGTTTGGGCATAACGTAATCTCGGTGAGACCGATTACACAAACTCGGTGAGACCGAATTTGGTAATTAGCTAACCAGAGAGTTGGTCAGGCAAACTCGGTGGGACCGATTTGCTCTTTCGGTGAGACCGAAAAGTTACAAAAAGGAAACACTGAATTTACATTGCAATCTCGGTGGGACCGATTCGCTCTTTCGGTGAGACCGAAAAGTTACGAAAGGGAAACAGAGAGTTTGCAATCCCATCTCGGTGAGACCGAGATCCCTATCGGTAGAACCGAATTGCTAGGGTTTGGCAGTGGCTTATGACAAGTGAAACTCGGTGGCGCCGGATAGAAAGAATCGGTATGACCGAGTTTGGCTTAGGGTTTAGGTCATATGTGGATATGGGAAAGTAGTTGAGGGTTTTGGAGCATATCACTAAGCACATGAAGCAAGAGGCTCATTAAGCAACACCTCATCCCTCCTTGATAGTATTGGCTTTTCCTAAAGACTCAATGTGATCTTGGATCACTAAAATATAAAATGAAGAGTCTTGAGCTTTTGAGCTTGAGCCAATCCTTTGTCCTTAGCATTTTGAGGGTTCCACTTTCACATCCATGCCATGCCAATCATTGAGCTTTCCTGAAATAATCATCTTGGAATAGCATTAGCTCAATGAGCTATATGTTGTTATGAATTACCAAAACCACCTAGGGATAGTTGCACTTTCAATCTCCCCCTTTTTGGTAATTGATGACAACATATAGATCAAAGCTTCGACAAATGATAATAAGCATGAAATATATCGTCGCTTTGAGAAGTATGTGACAAGTAAGAGCTCCCCCTAAATTTGTGCATATTTAAAATTTGCTTTGGACTGCAAATGCACAAGGAGTTAGAGTCATGGGTTACTCTTCCATGTCACATACATCTTGGTGGAGCGCTTAAAATGATAAGAATGAAATACATGCACTCATCACCAAGAATAGTGAATGATCACATAAGATAGATAAGATAATAGCATTAAGCAAGCATTAAGTGTAGCTTATGATCAAACACATGATCATCAATGTCTCACAGATAATGACGTAGTATCTCAAGCACTCAAAAGCAAACAAAGTTCAAAAAAACACAGCAAATAAAGCAAGAGAGAAAAAAAGCAACACTCTCTCTCTCTCGAAGCCTATGATCTGTACAGTTTTCTCCCCCTTTGGCAACAAGTTACCAAAAAGTTCCTACAAAATGCATAGTGCTAAGTCGACGCTCAGGCTTGATCTTCTAGTGGTGGTGGAGTCCGGATCACTCCAAGGACGAAGGCTTCCGTAGACGCTGAAGTAGACGCTGGAGTTGGAGCTGAAGTAGATGCTGGAGCTGGTGGAACTGAGGCTGTAGCTGGTGCAGACGTGGTGGCTCTAGGGTCAGTAACTGGCACTGCAGACGACCTCGGACCTCGTGGCACTCTGGCAAAGGCATCAGTTGTAGTCCTGCCTCTCCTCTCCTGCATGTCATCCTGGAGCTGCTCCACTGCAGTCTGAATCTCTGTCACCTTGACATCCAAGTCATAGAACTTTTGTTCCATGATTCTCTCTAGGCTTGCCTAGTTCTGAGTTAGGGTGGCTAGTCCTTTCTCAATCCGCAGGGTGGATGCAATTAGGTAACCAAGCTGCTCTTGTTTGGTCTTCAAGAAATATTCAGATGCCTCCTCTTGAGTAGGCATCTTGGCAGCTTTCTCCTTCCTCGCCTTCTCCTTCTTGGCTTGTGCTTGGGCAGATGATGGTTCATTTTCAGTCATCACAACTTGATTGTCCTCAAAATCTGGACCGATGGGCAGGTGTTCCTTGTCCAATAAGTATATGCCCGTGCCCATCTTGGAGTTAATGAGCTCCTGAATTTGTGGGGCATATCCACAGCTCCTCTTCTGATCAGCTGCTGTCCTCTTGATTGTCTCTACCATGAGGCTCATCACCTTGAACTTCTGTGGCACATCAAAGATATGTAGCAAGTTGATTGCATGGCCTCTGATCATCTTATGATCACGTGACTTGGGCAACAAGGTGTGCCTCAATATCCAATTGATAGTTGGCAGCCCTGACAGAAGATAATGCACTGAGCCAAATTTGAAAGTTTCAAGAGCTTCAATGGGAATCTCCTTGTACATGTTGGACATTGAGTTGTGGTCCATCTTCTTCTTGGAATAGATATCCAATTCATCCTCATGCTCCTCTGGGGCATTGATGATCTGTGCCCACTCAGCAACAGTAGATTGGTACCTTGTACCTTCAGACATCCATGTAATCCTTCCATCTGGGTAGAAGTGTGCTGTGGAGTAGAATTGCATGATAAGCTCCTCGTTCCACTTTGTGAGCTTCTGCCCAACAAAGTCTGCAACTCCACAAGCACTAAAGCTGTCATACACTCCAGGGTAGTATTCTTGATTGTCCTTGATGTACTCCCAATCAACCCATCTCATGTCACAAACTTTGGGCTTCTTGTCTAGCAGCACCGTCTCATAAAAATCTTGCTGCTCCTTGGTGTGAAATCTGTAATCCATAGCAGTCCTTATCCTTGAAGCATACGGGTCTTCTTCTCTCCACTTCCTCAGCCCTGAGTCTCTCCTGAGCTTCATATCCTCAGCCACAGGATGAGCATCATTGTGGTCTGGGATCTTGGGCTTGAGTTTTCTGAGTACTTGCTCTTCATCATCTTCTTCTGTAGCTTCAGGCACTGGGGCCTTGTTCTTCTCAGCAGCAGGTATGCTCCTTGTATTTCTCTTTGGTGCAGACTTGGGCTTGGAGGCAGCTTTGGGTGCTTCTTTGGGCTTAGATGTGGCAGCCCCTGATTTGATAGCATCACCTATAAGCTTAGATGCCTTAGGTGCTGGTGCAGCAACCTCTTCTTCCTCTTCCTCTTCCTCTTCCATGATGGAAGCCTTTCCAAGCACTCTGGCTACGGTCTTCTTGACTCTTTCCTTTCTTTTCTTGCCTTCAGCAGCAACTGGCTCTTTGGGAGTGGGCTTCTCAGTTGAAGCTCTGGCCTTTGACATAGGCTACCTGCCTGCTGGCCTTTTGATTTTCATCCCTGGCTTTGTGCCTTGAGCTGGCTCAACTCTCTTTGATGTGGCTTCCTCTTCTGCCACATAATCTTCATCCTCAGAATCTGAAGTTCTCTTCTTCCTCTGTCTGGTGGCAGCTTTAGGCAGATTGCTAGGAGTACTTCTGCTGCCATCATCTGAAGAGCTGGAGGGACTAGTGCCCTCACTCATGTGCACTTGCTGCTCTGACATGTTCTGGCTGTCACTCTGATCTGACATGATGAACAAGCTGTCTGTTGACCCTGTGAATAGTTTATAGATGAGGTAGAATAGATGAGCATCACAAAATGCAGAGATTTTTGCAAAAGAATGATCCAAAAACTTGGTTTTAGTTTCCCACTGAAATCATCTCGGATCTACCGATTTTTAAACTCAATGATACCGAAGCAGTTTTGGCACCTAAACTAGTGAACTCGGTTGGACCGAGTCACAGTTCGGTGGCACCGAGACTGCTAGGGTTTCACAAAGTTCCAAAATCGGTCACACCGATAAGTAATTCTCGGTCAGACCGAGTCTCACTTGTGCAATGGCATAAGCCAAATCGTTGGGACCGAGTTTTTCAACTCGGTGGGTACGAGATGGTTTCGGCGGAAACCTAACCCTAAAATTTTCGAATCAAACCTAATCTACGAGCGCATTGACTGGATAGGAGTGTTTCAATCGTGGCAAGAATCATGATGATCACAATGTGCTAAGAATCGGATTGGAGAATAGCACAAAGATCGAGTCCATACCCTAGTTTGGCGGAGACTCGCTACGGCGGCAACGGCGGGGTAGAATTCCGTTGACGGTGATGGAGACCAGTGACTGGAGGCGGCTGGCGGCGAGGAGACGATCCGGAGACCACGTTGGCACAGCAGGCTATCGCGCGGGCGAAGGGGTTCGGAGAAATTTCCAAATTTTTGCCCGTGACTATATATAGCCCGACCCTGTCGGTGTGACCGAGTGGAACAACTCTGTGGCACCGAGATTCATAACTGCAAGCAGTTATTGAAACTCGGTGTGACCGAAAGGTTCAAATCGGTTGCACCAAGATCGAAAACCTAGATCAACTTAATGATCTCAGTAGGACCGAAAGTGGGGTATCGGTCAGACCGAGAATCATAAAGAGGTTTTGGAAGTTTAAGTCTATGACGAATCGGGGACTCTGAGCGCTCCTCACACAGAGTGGTTCGAATCTGACTTGATCAAATTTTGTGATGTAGCATGAATAGAGTTTGAGACGAGAAAAGCATAGATAGCTAGAGGAGGTTCTTAGGCACTCTTGTCCATCCACTTGGCACAAGGAAATAAAACCGAATAATCAAAACAACAGGTAGATGTCCTCGAATGAGTAAAATATGCAACCAGCATGCTCACACAATAAGATGGCAAATGAAATATGTGACAAGGCATGCACAACCAATTCTAGCATCTATCAAGCAATTTGCGATGACAAGGTCATCTATATATGAGTATATTGACTTAGGAGTCAAGTGAGAACACTTGATCATAGGTCATACTCATCGTTTAAGCTCAAGTGGGGTTACCACTTTTACATAAAGCATTGTTGTGTTCACATCTTTAGAGTTGCTTTAGCTCAAGTCTTAGAGTAAAGCTCCCCCTAGATGTGATATCCCCCCTTAGAGGGATGAACTAACCTCGGGTTTTGTCGATGATGACTTCATGTAGATGTTGAAGATGTGGATGCTCAATGTTGATGTAGATCACTTGGAGCTATCCATTTGAGTGAATTGCACTTTCAATACCTACATGGGTTAGTCCCACAAGGAACAAACAAGGATATCCATAGACATAGAGTGATGCACACACAAGATGATGTCCATGAAAACTTTTAGGTTACCTTGTCCCTTGTCTTACCAACAAGAGGGTTTGTGACTCCTTGAACTAGTGCAAGATGTGGAAGTTGATTGCACTTGTTCTTGCCAAAATGATAAGAGTGAAGTATGTTGGCGGAGTCACCCTCAAGAACTCTCTAGTTCTTCTTCTTTTGGATCCACACCATCTTGATGGGAATCCTTGGAGTTGTAGTCGTACTTGATGAAGTGGAACTTGAAGTAGTCTTGGGAATCCACTTGACTAAGGTCTTAGGAGCTTCTTCAAATGCATCAATTTCCTCTTGAAGCTTGTCCTTGCCTTTTTGCTTGTAGTCTTGTGGTGGAAGATCATCTTGAGCTTGTGTCCCCTTGAAAGAAGTATCATACTTCTCTTGTTGAGGAACAAACTTTGTCTTGGGGTATTGATCTTCTTCCCACTCAACTCCATTGGCATTGAACTTTCGTTCAAAACCAACACCTTGATTCTTCCGGTGCATTCCTTGCTTGCGCACAATTTCCTCGAATTGCTTACTCCCGGCAAGGCTTTTGTACACTCCTTTCATATAATTCCCTTCAATAAGCTATTTTCTTGCTCAAGTGTAACTTGGCTAAGAGAATCATTAGTGGAATCAAGAGAACTACTAGAAGCAACAATATTGGATTTAGCATGATCATTGTTACTGCTAGAGGAAGAATCTTTCTTGTTCTTGTTACTAGACTTGACTTGAGGCATGTAAGTGGATAAGAGTAAACGCTTGGCAATGTAAGAAGAACTTTTCTTGCGGAGATCATCATTGATTGCTTTTAAGAACTCATGCTCTTGCTCAAGATTGAGCTTTTCAAAGCGTAATTTCTCATGAGCTCTTAAAAGTTCTCGATGATCTTCGAAGATAGTTTCATGAGCTAACTTAAGAGTGTTTAGTTCTTTAGTTAGAGCCTCAATCTTCTCCTTATCATTGTCATTCGTTTTATCTTGATTAGCATGATTAATTGACGTTTCATCATAGTATTCATCACTAGAGTTGTCAACAAGCAAATCATCACCTAACAAGTCATCTTCATCACTATTGAAATCAACATACTCGGGGTGTGTTACCTTAGGACCTTTGGCCATGAAGCATCTTCCAATTCCTTCATTTGGTGAGTCAAATATGTCGTAGGAGTTGGTTGACACAAGTGCTAGACCGGCAACACCTTCATCTTGAGTATCTTCGGAGTCGGAGTGATAACTTCTCTCGGAGTGGCTGTCGGAGTCGGAGCCGGATACCCATTCACCAACATGAGCTTGATGTCTTCGTTTTGTGTAGCTCCTTGATGATTTTTCCTTCCTTTCCGAATCCTTGCTTCTCCGTGAGTATCTTCGTTCATAACGATCATCTCTACTCCTTCTCTCTCTTGGTGGTGATTCTTTGCTTCTTCTTTTTGGAGAATCTTCTCTTCTCTTGTAGGGAGCCGTACACTCATTGGAATAGTGTCCGGGTCTTCCACAACTGTAGCAGTTTCGCTCTCGACTAGAAGATCTTTTGTCATTGTAGGACCTTGACTTGAAGCTTCTATCTTTGCTTCTACTCTTGTAGAACTTGTTGAAGTTCTTCACCATTAAGCTCAATTCTTCATTGAAGTTTTGTTTCTCACTTGATGATGTAGGGGCTTCACATGAGGCTTTGTAGGCACCACTTGATTTGTTGTGAAGTTCCTCTTTATCCTTAAGTGACATCTCATGAGCAACAATTCTTCCAATCACCTCCGTTGGCTTGAGATCTTTGTAATTGGGCATCATTTGGATCAATGTGCACACGGTATCATATTTTCCATCCAAGGCTCTTAGAATCTTCTTGATGATGAATCTATCGGTCATCTCTTCACTTCCTAAGCCGGCAATCTCATTTGTGATGAGAGCAAGCCTAGAGTACATTTCAGCGACACCTTCACCATCCTTCATTTTGAACTTGTCAAGTTGACTTTGAAGCACATCCAACTTGGATTCCTTGACGGAGTCGGTACCTTCGTGCATATCAATCAAAGTGTCCCAAATTTCCTTTGCATTCTCAAGACGGCTGATTTTGTTGAATTCTTCGGGGCACAATCCGTTGAAGAGAATATCACAAGCTTGAGCATTGTATTGCAACATCTTCAACTCATCCGCGGTAGCTTCACGGTTTGGTTCTTTCCCATCAAAGAAGTCACCTTGCAAACCGACACACATAATAGCCCAAACGGCGGGGTTATGTCCAAGAATATGCATTTTCATTTTATGCTTCCAACTAGCAAAATTAGTACCATCAAAGTAAGGACCTCTACGGTGATAATTTCCCTCGCTAGATGCCATACTCTCCTAGGTTGTGAAACCAAGGCTATGACCACCAAAAGCTATGGAGATCAAAGCAAATGGAGACCAAAGCTCTGATACCACTTGTAGGATCGAAAGTATGTCTAGAGGGGGGGTGATTAGACTACTTGACCAAATAAAAACTTAACCTTTTCCCAATTTTAGTTCTTGGCAGATTTTAGCTATTGTAGGACAAGTCAAGCAATCATCACACAATTCAAGCAAGCATGCAAAGAGTATATTGGGAGCGGAAAGTAAAGCATGCAACTTGCAAGAATGTAAAGGGAAGGGTTTGGAGAAATCAAACGCAATTGGAGACACGGATGTTTTCCCGTGGTTCGGATAGGTGGTGCTATCCTACATCCACGTTGATGGAGACTTCAACCTACAAAGGGTAACGGTTGCGCGAGTCCACGGAGGGCTCCACCCACAAAGGGTAACGGTTGCGCGAGTCCACGAAGGGCTCCACCCATGAAGGGTCCACAAAGAAGCAACCACCCACAAAGGGTCCACGAAGAAGCAACCATGTCTATCCCACCATGGCCATCGCCCACAAAGGACTTGCCTCACTAGCGGTAGATCTTCACGAAGTAGGCGATCTCCTTGCCCTTACAAACTCCTTGGTTCAACTCCACAATCTTGTCGGAGGCTCCCAAGTGACACCTAGCCAATCTAGGAGACACCACTCTCCAAGAAGTAACAAATGGTGTGTAGGTAATGAACTCCTTGCTCTTGTGCTTCAAATGATAGTCTCCCCAACACTCAACTCTCTCTCATAGGATTTGGATTTTGTGGAAAGAAGATTTGAGTGGAAAGCAACTTGGGGAAGGCTAGAGATCAAGATTCATATGGTAGGAATGGAATATCTTGATCTCAACACATGAGTAGGTGGTTCTCTCTCAGAACATATGAGTTGGAATTGTGTATGTGTTCTGATGGCTCTCTTCTCGAATGAAGAGGAGGTGGAGGGGTATATATAGCCTCCACACAAAATCCAACCATTACACACAGTTTTCCAATCTCGGTGGGACCGAATCAACAAACTCGGTCGGACCGAAAATGTAAACCTAGTGACTGTTAGAGATTTTCGGTGGGACTGACATGCAACTCGGTAGGACCGATATGGTTAGGGTTTGGGCATAACGTAATCTCGGTGAGACCGATTACACAAACTCGGTGAGACCGAATTTGGTAATTAGCTAACTAGAGAGTTGGTCAGGAAAACTCGGTGGGACCGATTTGCTCTTTCGCTGAGACCGAAAAGTTACAAAAAGGAAACACTGAATTTACATTGCAATCTCGGTGGGACCGATTCGCTCTTTTGGTGATACCGAAAAGTTACGAAAGGGAAACAGAGAGATTACAATCCCATCTCGGTGAGACCGAGATCCCTATCGGTAGAACCGAATTGCTAGGGTTTGGCAGTGGCTTATGACAAGTGAAACTCGGTGGCGCCGGATAGAAAGAATCGGTATGACCGAGTTTGGCTTAGGGTTTAGGTCATATGTGGATATGGGAAAGTAGTTGAGGGTTTTGGAGCATATCACTAAGCACATGAAGCAAGAGGCTCATTAAGCAACACCTCATCCCTCCTTGATAGTATTGGCTTTTCCTAAAGACTCAATGTGATCTTGGATCACCAAAATATAAAATGAAGAGTCTTGAGCTTTTGAGCTTGAGCCAATCCTTTGTCCTTAGCATTTTGAGGGTTCCACTTTCACATCCATGCCATGCCAATCATTGAGCTTTCCTGAAATAATCATCTTGGAATAGCATTAGCTCAATGAGCTATATGTTGTTATGAATTACCAAAACCACCTAGGGATAGTTGCACTTTCAGTTTGGACTCCGTTTGATATTCTGTTTATTCGAAACACTAAAATAGGCAAAAAAAACAGCAATTCTGGGCTGGGCCTTCGGTTAATAGGTTAGTCCCAAAAATAATATAAAAGTGGAAAATAAAGCCCAATATAGTCCAAAACACTGGATAATATAGCATGGAGCAATCAAAAATTATAGATACGTTGGAGACATATCATGGACGACGGCTCCTCATCCGAGGAGGTGGACGAGGGACGTCGAGCTGTTGCGGTGGACGACGTCGTCGGGGAAGAGGCTCCAGCTGGGCAGTGGTGACGTGGTGGACGGAGGAGGGTGGGGTTACGCTGCTGGAGCGGAGAGGTTATGGCGGCTTGGGATTTCGAATGGCGAAAAGGGGGCGATGGGAGGGGGTGAAGCATGACTTAGGTACGGGCTTGTCCAAAATGTAGGGTGTGTTACAAAAGTACCCCCACCGATTTGAACTAGCAGCCCTTTCGGCTCAGGGTTAGAAGGGGGATTTCGCGTGTCGGGATTTGGCAGCTGGAGGAGTTTTCGCGCGCGTTGTAATTTTGGGATAGCAAGGCGCGGGTTGTGAAAGCGCCAGTTTTGGGAGCACGATATCTGAATTTTCGGGATATAACAAGATGCGTGTTGAATTTTAGGGACAAACCTAACGTGTAGTAATATTGTACGTGTACGTACCAAATCAATTCTCACTTCCCTCAACCAAAAAGAAAACGAAAAAAATAAAACTATTCACACCACACAAAGAGAGAGTCTTGCCCCGTTTTACTATACAAATGCTATTCAAAGCTACTCCCTCCTTCCATCTATTTGAATTCGTTTCTCTATTTCAATAAGAATCTACAATCATGATTGTTGCCAACTTCAACCATCATAGTTTCCATGCTATCCACCAGATATAAATCGGACGGCCTATAATGTAGGATGGCAGACACACCATCATCAACAACTCCATTTGTTTATAAGAGTAGAGATAAAATATATTAAATGTAGTATAACATGTTCATAACCACACCATGTGTATCACCGTTATATATATTCACACATGCGTCGGTTTGAAACACTATGATAAATTCTTCAAATATCTGAATTCGCTTTTTATAATAAAGTATATATGATCTCTATTCGTCTTTTACACCCACACAACCCTCTTATCTTTGTAGCTAGCGCTAACTTTCTCTTGTGCATGCACACGCCCGCATCTCTCTCACCCTCCCTCAGCATTCTCTAGCTCCATCGCGCAAATTCGTCTTTTCACTTTAGGTCGTTCACCCACGGTGTGTGTAGGCCCCCCAGCTCCTTCTTTACGGCACACATCGATCGATATGCCTCTCTAGCCAGGTGTTCCTAGCACAAACACAAGCTTCCCCTCTTCTCTTGTCACCGTCCATGCCTCAATCCCACCACTCTTTTCATCGTTCTCGTACTCACACACTCCTCACCCCTCGATATAGTATGCCTCTCGTACCACCTCCTACATGCATCCCTCTCTCTCTATCCTTCCGCTCGTGCCTCATTTGCTTCTAACACACACATGCATGTATACCGATCGATCTCCCAACATATACCTAGATCGACTTTAACTACCTCCCCTCCTCATCGATTGACGTACCTCACAAATTATGTCTCTCCTTTCTCTAACAAAGGGTGATTGATCTTCCTATATAGTTACATCTGCTTACCACAGCCACATCGTCCCCCCTCATCATTCGTGCATGCCTCCTGACCCGTCTCTCACACGCACGTGCACAAACAACAAGTAGCCATCTCCTCTCTTATTGATATTGCGGGCGTGCCCTCCGTTTGTCTAACAAGCCTATCCCACCATTTGTTAGAAGCAACTCCACTACTGATACGTCTCCAACGTATCTATAATTTTTTATTGCTCCATGCTATATTATCTACTGTTTTGGACTATATTAGGCTTTATTTTCCACTTTTATATTATTTTTGGGACTAACCTATTAACCGGAGGCGCATCCCAGAATTGCTGTTTTTTGCCTATTTCAGTGTTTCGGAGAAACAGAATATCAAACGGAGTCCAAACGGAATGAAACCTTCGGGAACGTGATTTTCTCATCAGATAAGATCCAGGAGACTTGGACCCTCCGTCAATAGAGCCATGAGGCGGTCACGAGGGTGGAGGGCGCCCCCCTAGGGCGCGCCCCCCTACCTCGTGGGCCCCTCGAAGCTCCACCGACGTACTCCTTCCTCCTATATATACCTACGTTCCCCCAAACGATCAGATACGGAGCGAAAAACCTAATTCCACCGCCGCAACTTTCTGTATCCACGAGATCCCATCTTGGGGCCTGTTCTAGAGCACCACCGGAAGTGGAATCTATCACGGAGGGCTTCTACATCATCATCCAAGCCTCTCCGATGAAGTGTGAGTAGTTCACCTCAGACCTTCAGGTCCATAGTTAGTAGCTAGATGGCTTCTTCTCTCTTTTTGGATCTCAATACAATGTTCTCCCCCTCTCTCATGGAGATCTATTCGATGTAATCTTCTTTTTGCGGTGTGTTTGTTGAGATCGATGAACTGTGGGTTTATGATCAAGTCTATCTATGAATAATATTTGAATCTTCTCTGAATTCTTTTATGTATGACTGGTTATCTTTGCAAGTCTCTTCGAATTATCTATTTGGTTTGGCCTACTAGAATGGTTTTTCTTGCCATGGGAGAAGTGCTTAGCTTTGGGTTCAATCTTGTGGTGTCCTTTCCCAGTGACAGAAGGGGCAGCAAGGCACGTATTGTATTGTTGCCATCGAGGATAACAATATGGGGTTTTTATCATATTGCATGAAACTATCCCTCTACATCATGTCATCTTGCTTAAGGCGTTACTCTGTTTTTAACTTAATACTCTAGATGCATGCTGGATAGCGGTCGATGAGTGGAGTAATTGTAGTAGATGCAGGCAGGAGTCGGTCTACTTGTCTCGGACGTGATGCCTATATACATGATCATACCTAGATATTCTCATAACTATGCTCAATTCTGTCAATTGCTCAACAATAATTTGTTCACCCACCGTAGAATACTTATGCTCTTGAGAGAAGCCACTAGTGAAACCTATGGCCCCCGGGTCTATTCTCATCATATCAATCTCCATCACTTTATTATTGCTTTGCTTTTTTACTTTGCCTTATACTTTTCACTTTGCATCTCTATACCAAAAATACCAAAAATATTATTTATCATCTCTATCAGATCTCACTTTCATAAGTGACCGTGAAGGGATTGACAACCCCTAAGCGTGTTGGTTGCGCTGAGCTATTGTTTTTGTGTAGGTACGAGGGACTCGCGCGTAGCCTCCTACTAAATTGATACCTTGGTTCTCAAAAACTGAGGTAAATACTTACGCTACTTTGCTGCATCATCCTCTCCTCTTCGGGGAAACCCAACGCAGTGCTCAAGAGGTAGCAAGAAGAATTTCTGGCGCCGTTGCCAGGGAGTCTGTGCAAAAGTCAACATACCAAGTACCCATCACAATCCCTATCTCCCGCATGACATTATTTGCCATTTGCCTCTCGTTTTCCTCTCCCCCACTTCACCCTTGCCGTTTTATTCGCCCTCTCTCTTTCCCAATTTGCCTCTTTTGCCCGTTTCTTGTTTGCTCGTATGGTTGGAATAGTTGTTTATTTATTACTAAACAGAGAACCTAAGATCTATGGATCCTCATCCGCTTGCTAATATTTTTAAGAGATCCAATTATGATGAACCAATTGCTAGTGAGTTTTGTGCACTAGATTATCTTTATGAGGTTTTGCTTGAAATTCGTGAATCTGAAAAGTGTAATGAATTACTTTATGAAGCGATTCACGATAGATCTTTGAATAAAAAGCATGATTGCAATGATCTTATTATAAATTCTATTCATGTAAATTGTGCTAAAAATATGCAAAACCCTAAGCTTGGGGATGCTAGTTTTGCTATGTCCTCTACTTGTTGCAATGATCATGATTGGGGTGATTCTTCTTATGATATTGAAAATTTATTTAAGCCCCATGATGAATATGAGATTGATAATGGTGTTTCCAATATTATTGAAAGTGGGTTTGGAAGGGTGTCAACTTTAGATCCCACATATTTGGAGAATGTTCAATCTTATGAAATTTTTGATAAAAGTGGGTTTGAAGAGGTCATGACTTTAGTTAATGTTAAACCCACTATTTTGGAAGAGTGTCAACTTTGCTTGCATGTGGATCATGTTGAAAATATTTTATGTGATAGCTATTTGTTGAATTTGCGTATGATCCCACATGCAATTATTATGAGAGAGGAAAATATGGTGTTAGAAATTTTCATGTTACTAAATTATCTCTCGTTATGTTGAGATTGCTATTGTTTCTTTCCGCTTCCTTGCATATGCTAGTTTTTGCTTGCCCTGATAATTTGTTTGCCTATAATATGCCTATGCATAGGAAGTATGTTAGACTTAGATGTGTTTGTCACGTGTTTTATGATGCTCTCTTTGTGCTTCAATTCTTGTCTTTCATGTCAGCATCATTGAAATATTATGCCTAGCTATAAGGCTTTAAAGAAAAGCGCTTGTTGGGAGACAACCCAATATTTATCCTTGCTGTTATTCAATAAATAATTTATCTAGCCTCTGTTTTGGTTGTACTTTTTCGTGTTTAGTTAGTGTTTGTGCCAAGTAGAACCGTTGGGAAGACTTGGGGAAAGTCTTGTTGAACTTGCTGTAAAAAACAGAAACTTTAGCACTCACGAGAACTGCTGTCATTTTTATTTGGAAAGTGCTATTTAGTTAATTATTCTTTAAGATGGTTAATAGATAAATTCCTCACGTCCAGCAATTTATTTTAGAATTTTTGGGGTTACAGATCTTGCGCTAGCTACAGATTACTACAGACTGTTCTGTTTTTGACAGATTCTGTTTTTCGTGTGTTGTTTGCTTATTTTGATGAATCTATGGCAAGTAAAATAGTTCATAAACCGTAGATAAGTTGGAATACAGTAGGTATAACACCCATATAAATAAATAATGAGTTCATTACAGTAACTTGAAGTGATCTTTTATTTTCTTTCGCTAACGGAGCTCGCAAGATTTTCTACCTTAAGTTTTGTGTTTTGAAGTTTTCAAGTTTTGGGTAAAGATTTGATGGATTATGGAACAAAGAGTGGCAAGAGCCTAAGCTTGGGGTTGCCCATGGCACCCCCAAGATAATCCAAGGACACCAAAAAGTCTAAGCTTGGGGATGCCCCGGAAGGCATCCCCTCTTTCGTCTACTTCCATCGGTAATTTTACTTGGAGCTATATTTTTATTCACCACAGGATATGTGTTTTGCTTGGAGCGTCTTGTGTTATTTGTGTCTTTGTTTGTTAGTGTGCCACAATCATCCTTGCTGTACACACCTTTTGAGAGAGCCATACATAATTTGGAATTTTATAGAATACTCTATGTGCTTCACTTATATCTTTTGAGCTTTATAGTTTTGCTCTATGTGATTCACTTATATCTTTTGAGCTTTATAGTTTTGCTCTAGTGATTCACTTATATCTTTTAGAGCACGGTGGTGGATTTGTTTTATATAAACTATTGATCTCTCATGCTTCACTTAGATTATTTTGAGAGTCTTTAATAGCATGGAAATTTGCTTAATAATAATATGCTTGGTATTCAAGATTTGTAGAACTTTCTTTTGAGTGCGTTGAATACTAAGAAAAGATTGATGCTTGATAATTGTTATGAGATATGAATGGTGATATTAGAGTCATGCTAGTTGAGTAGTTGTGAAATTGAGAAATACTTGTGTTAAAGTTTGTGATTCCCGTAGCATGCACGTATGGTGAACCGTTATGTGATGAAGTCGGAGCATGATTTATTTATTGATTGTCTTCCTTATGAGTGGCGGTCGGGGACGAGCGATGGTCTTTTCCTACCAATCTATCCCCCTAGGAGCATGTGCGTAATACTTTGCTTTGATAACTTCTAGATTTTTGCAATAAGTATATGAGTTCTTTATGACTAATGTTGAGTCCATGGATTATACGCACTTTCCTTCCTTCCACCATTGCTAGCATCTCTAATACCGCGCACCTTTCGCCGGTATCATACACCCACCATATACCTTCCTCAAAACAGCCACCATACCTACCTATCATGGCATTTCCATGGCCATTCCGAGATATATTGCCATGCAACTTTCCACCGTTCTGTTTATTATGACACGCTCCATCATTGTCATATTGCTAGCATGATCATGTAGTTGACATCGTATTTGTGGCAAAGCCACCATTCATAATTCTTTCATACATGTCGTTCTTGATTCATTGCATATCCCGGTACACCGCCGGAGGCATTCATATAGAGTCATATTTTGTTCTAAGTATTGAGTTGTAATTGTTGAGTTGTAAGAAAAATAAAAAGTGTGATGATCATCATTTTTAGAGCATTGTCCCAAGTGAGGAAAGGATGATGGAGACTATGATTCCCCCACAAGTCAGGATGAGAGTCCGGACGAAAAATAAAAAAAAGGCCATAAAGAAAGGCCCAAAACAATGAGAGAAAAAGAGAGAAGGGACAATGTTACTATCCTTTTACCACACTTGTGCTTCAAAGTAGCACCATGATCTTCATGATAGAGAGTCTCTCATTTTGTCACTTTCATATACTAGTGGGAATTTTTCATTATAGAACTTGGCTTGTATATTCCAATGATGGGCTTCCTCAAAATGCCCTAGGTCTTCATGAGCAAGCAAGTTGGATGCACACCCACTTAGTTTCTTTTGTTGAGCTTTCATATACTTATAGCTCTAGTGCATCCGTTGCATGGCAATCCCTACTCACTCACATTGATATCTATTGATGGGCATCTCCATAGCCCATTGATACGCCTAGTTGATGTGAGACTATCTTCCCCTCTTTTTGTCTTCTCCACAACCACCATTCTATTCCACATATAGTGCTATATCCATGGCTCACGCTCATGTATTGCGTGAAGATCAAAAAGGTTTTGAAAATGTCAAAAGTATGAAACAATTGCTTGGCTTGTCATCGGGGTTGTGCATGATTTAAATACTTTGTGTGGTGAAGATAGAGCATAGCCAGACTATATGATTTTGTAGGGATAGCTTTGTTTGGCCATGTTATTTTGGGAAGACATAATTCCTTTGTTAGTATGCTTGAAGTATTATTATTTTTATGTCAACATGAACTTTTGTCTTGAATCTTTTGGATCTGAATATTCATACCACAATTAAGAAGATTTACATTGAAATTATGCCAAGTAGCACTCCGCGTCAAAAATTCTCTTTTTATCATTTACCTACTCGAGGACGAGCAGGAATTAAGCTTGGGGATGCTTGATATGTCTCCAACGTATCTATAATTTTTGATTGCTCCATGCTATATTATCTACTGTTTTGGACTATATTGGGCTTTATTTTCCACTTTTATATTATTTTTGGGACTAACCTATTAACCGGAGGCCCAGCCCAGAATTGTTGTTTTTTTGCCTATTTCAGTGTTTCAGAGAAACAAAATATCAAACGGAGTCCAAACGGAATGAAACCTTCGGGAACGTGATTTTCTCATCAGATAAGATCCAAGAGACTTGGACCCTCCGTCAAGAAATCCACGAGGCGGTCACGAGGGTGGAGGGTGCCCCCCTGCCTCGTCGGCCCCTCGAAGCTCCACCGACGTACTCCTTCCTCCTATATATACCTACGTACCCCCAAACGATCAGATACGGAGCCAAAAACCTAATTCCACCACCGCAACTTTCTGTATCCACGAGATCCCATCTTGGGGCCTGTTCCGGAGCTCCGCCGGAAGGGGAATTGATCACGGAGGGCTTATACATCATCATCCAAGCCTCTCCGATGAAGTGTGAGTAGTTCACCTCAGACCTTCGGGTCCATAGTTAGTAGCTAGATGGCTTCTTCTCTCTTTTTGGATCTCAATACAATGTTCTTCCCCTCTCTCGTGGAGATCTATTCGACGTAATCTTCTTTTTGCGGTGTGTTTGTTGAGACCGATGAACTGTGGGTTTATGATCAAGTCTATCTATGAATAATATTTGAATCTTCTCTGAATTCTTTTATGTATGATTGGTTATCTTTGCAAGTCTCTTCAAATTATCTATTTGGTTTGGCCTACTAGATTGGTTTTTCTTGCCATGGGAGAAGTGCTTAGCTTTGGGTTCAATCTTGCGGTGTCCTTTCCCAGTGACAGAAGGGGCAGCAAGGCACATATTGTATTGTTGCCATCGAGGATAACAAGATGGGTTTTTTATCATACTGCATGAAACTATCCCTCTACATCATGTCATCTTGCTTAAGGCGTTACTCTGTTTTTAACTTAATACTCTAGATGCATGCTGGATAGCGGTCGATGAGTGGAGTAATAGTAGTAGATGCAGGCAGGAGTCGGTCTACTTGTCTCGGACGTGATGCCTATATACATGATCATACCTAGATATTCTCATAACTATGCTCAATTCTGTCAATTGATCAACAGTAATTTGTTCACCCACCGTAGAATACTTATGCTCTTGAGAGAAGCCACTAGTGAAACCTATGGCCCCCGGGTCGATTCTCATCATATCAATCTCCATCACTTTATTATTGCTTTGCTTTTTACTTTTCCTTATACTTTTCACTTTTCATCTCTATACCAAAAATACCAAAAATATTATTTATCATCTCTATCAGATCTCACTTTCGTAAGTGACCGTGAAGGGATTGCCAACCCCTAAGCGTGTTGGTTGTGTTGAGCTATTGTTTTTGTGTAGGTACGAGGGACTCGCGCGTAGCCTCCTACTGGATTGATACCTTGGTTCTCAAAAACTGAGGGAAATACTTATGCTACTTTGCTACATCATCCTCTCCTCTTCAGGTAAATCCAACACAGCGCTCAAGAGGTAGCAACTACCACCCCTCCAACACTCTAGCTTTGTCTCTCTCCCAACCTTATTCCTCTCCTGCACATATGCATGGATGCCGATCGATCTCCCTTAATACATGAGGCAGATCGATCTCCTTAATACATGAGGTAGGCCTCTCTCCTCCTCCACACATATACCAGCCATTGTACCTCTATAGTTAATTGGGCCTCCCTCTTCCCCCACCACACACCGATAGTCGAGCGTTGCAGGTAGGTATCCATGCCACAGAGACAAACTGCACATTTCCCATCTCACGTTCTAGTAGGCCAGCCACTCTATATCTTTGACGTGGGCACACACAAATTTGATGGCACTCTTTATCGATCGCACGCACACACACATCATCCCTCTCTTCAATTCTATCTAGTGGCGGAGCTTAGTGGAGATCAAGCTGGGCCATCGCCCCCCCCCCTACCCAGGAGATTTCTTCATATTATCATAAGTAATTGCCCATAGATTCATAGAAATTTAGCCTAAACCTGATGTTAGTTGCCCCCCCCCCCCAGCCCATTTGCCCCTCCTAAGATGTCTCCCAAGCTCCGCCACTGATTCTATGGACACCTCAAGCCGATGATACCTCCACTCTCTTCTCGTGGATCGCCCCCTCTATATATATGTTATATCCAGGACTATTTCACACACATTGCATATGTTACATTTTTTGATTGACCCCCCCCCCAAAAAAACTCTCAAGAACCCACACACTATATCTCTCTAGGTTTGTATCTCTCTCACACAACCCCACGTAGGTGGTGTACGTATACAAGAAGAGAATAGGTGCACCATGCATGTACTCACGCTTCGTGCCCAGCCACGCCCGCGCGGGTACACGGTGGAGCTCATTTCTTTACGAAATGGCAACCCACGTGCTAATCTGAATGCCTGTAGCGGTTGTTTACCTAGGGAGGTCGTGTACCATGCGTGCACGAAACAAAGTTCGACTTGACGCGTTGCCGCGTTATTTTTAAATAAAGTTATATCGCTCAATGGAATGTGCACAGAATATAAAACGATTTTTATGGAGAAAAAGGTAGTCCACTCACTATATACAATGGAGCATGCCTGCCTGGTTTGTCGCTCTTCAAAGTATCTCACACAAGGCTGTGGTGGCCTCTCTCTCTCACTGTTGGTCACTGATCCGGCCGCATCCTGTCCGCCGGGGGAAAGGGAGTGTGGTGGCCTCTCTCTCTCTCACTGTTGGTCACTGATCCGGCCGCATCCCGTCCACAGGGGGGGAGGGAGGAAGTGCATCGTTTCTCCGTTCGACGGCGCCGAGGCAGCACGTCCCGATCTGCAGTACACGCCATTCTCTCTGACCAAGCTCCGGCGCGGCAGGGCTACGCCACCTGCTCGCAGATTCCGCCCGCCGCCGCTCACCTAGTTACATCCCGACGACCTCCAGGTATCCCCTCTGGCCTTGCTTCACTGCCCGTCTTCCCACGTTGCTGCATGTGGATCTTCCATAGTTCTTTGCCCAAAACGTAGCTCGTCTGGCATACTTTCCATATTGCATTCTCGTCCTCACACCATTTTAGACAAACACAACCGTGTTGTTATCTTCCCTTAGGACAAGGAATAAGCTTCTTTTTTGTCGTCGCATGTGTCATCAACTATTATTGGCCAGTAATTGTTTCCTTTCTACCTCTTTTTTGCAAACAGGGATATCCATTTCACCTCGTTGCTATTGCGACCTTTTGGTGAACTGCACAAATCACTTTTTTCTTAAGAGTGTTTTGTGCGGTTGTACTAAAATGTCACACGGGCAACGTCTCTACATTTCAGTGCGACTGCACAAAGGGAGATTGGTTTTGCTCTATCCTCCTCATCCAACTCCGAGCCTAATCTTCTCCAACTAGTTAGTCTTAAGAGAGACTGCAAAGGTGACCGGCTTCTATTTGTGTGTTTATTGTTTCATCAGCAGTCCTCTATTATCGTAATCACACTTAATATCTTTGGAACAGGGACGCTCAGCTCTATTTTAGTGGAACTGCACAAAATGATCGGAATGTTGCATGCTCCAGACACCTACTTTTTTTCCCAACATGCCTTGTTGATTTAGACAGAGCTGGGGGGACGTTGCTGCCAATGAAAGCATGGATCAATTTTAATTTAACACCTTCTCACAACTCTGTCTTCAGTTGTGATGTAATTATTAGCTCTGATCTACTAATAATTGACATGCATTAGCAAGGAAGTTAGTTTTTTATTGTTTCCGAAAGAGCATCGATGGCAAGACACGCGAAACAAAAGCTGAAAGCTCACACCATTGTACAATTTCATGTCACTGGAAAATTATTTGTATAGTACGTCAATTATGTAAACAAATGATGGAAGCTTGATAGCATTGCCAGAAGCCTCTTCATCATCCGGGTCCATGTGCCATGCACAAAATTATACTCCTTCGTTCCTAAATATTTGTCTTTTTACAAATTTCAAACGGGCATATTTTAGAGTGTAGATTCACTCATTTTGCTTCGTATGTGTACTCCCTCCGTTCCTAAATATTCTATTCGTCTTTCTAGAGATTTCAACAAGTGACTACATATGGAGCAAAATGAGTGGATCTACACTCTAAAATATGTCTATATACATCCGTATGTGCCAGTCCATTTGAAATCTCTGAAAAGACAAATATTTGAGTAGTCACTCGTTGAAATCTCTAGAAAGACAAATACTCCGGAGTATATTTAAGAACCGAGGGGGTAGTGCACAACCGCATGGGAGACTCAGCCCGGTCGTTGCGCCGCATTAATAGTGAGTAATGAGCAGTCAAATCATAAGCCCCACCTTTCCCACTGTAAGTTGCTCTGAAGAAGCAACCATCAATACGCTCTTCTTTGAATTCCGCTCATACTACTCCATCCGTCACTGTTTATACAGCACGCTTCAGAAAAAAGAAAAAAAATGTGGGACCAAGGCGACTAGCGATCGGCCTGAAAAATAGCATTGGTAGTTATAGCACGGCGTCTATTACTAGAGGGAATAATGCGTACACACATGCATGCAGTGCTTCCACCCCGGGTACACACATGCATGCACTTACTCCACTCCGTAGTAGTACAGTACATGGAGAGAAAATTGTGGACTTGATTGCGGTTACCATGCCCTAATTAATTGAGCATTAAACCAAACGCGTCTAAAGTCTCTCTGGTGGTGGAAATGCATTGAGAGAAATGCATCATAATGAAGCGCGCCCTGTAAACTGTGACGGAGGGAGGAGTAGTATGAAGGTGCAAAACCAAGTACGCGTATGGCCAGTCGGTCAACGCACGTCCTCTTGGCATATCACTGACATGTGGGACAGGAGTGTGAGCAAACCGATCTCAATTGACGGCAAAGAGCCAACCCGCCGTTCCTTGAGAGAGACGAGGAGCGAGAACACACAGACGGGCTCGCACGGAGGCCAAGATATATTCGAGCATGGTTGGTTGATCGATATCATTCATTACATGTTGGGCTGCCGTTTTCCGCCCTTCTCCGGAATAAACGTGTACTTTATCAGAGATAGAAAAATAAGAGTACAGACGCTCCACCATGCGGTTCTAGTAGTAGTACTACTCATACTACTGCGCTTGGCTCTTCGCCTCTTCGTGAAGTCGAACAATGATGGTACTCCGTATGTTGGGTACTACAGTGTATGCCTCTCACAATTTGACACCGAATGGACTGAAGCATGTCCACCGAGGGTAGGTTGCATTAGTCAAAAGGCATAAGCGAGCTTCACCTTGTCCTGCAAGCTTCTCCTCGTTCTGCGAGTTGACGGGACACACCAAAAAGTAGTGCTAGTCCATACTCCCTCCTTTCCGGTTAAGCTCTATGGCTTCGAAACTACTACGCAGACGACACTTGTTCAGACGAAAGCTGGACGATGGTGAATCCATTGGCATGTCGTAGTTTGCTCATAGGCATGGACGGCTTGATTACCACTGTCGTGCAAGAATCATGCACCATGAGTCGTCTGCATAGCAGCGCTCATATGGCTTAATCTTTTTTGCGGGTAAATGAGAGAGCTTTATTCATATATAAGCATTCTTAGGACGATCAGCCAAGACACTGGTCACTAGGAAGCGAGGTACCCCACAAAAAAAGAAGTAGGCAGCGAGGTGTTTCATCAAGCCAGCTCTCGGCCACATTCAAAGTGCAGCAAGCACGTTTCGCACGAAGATGCGTCGCAAGGTTTGCTGACCTGTTTACATGCTGAATAACAAAAAAAGAGGAAATATTACCGAGCGCTACTATTTGTAACAGGATATGAGCCAGAATTAAGCGAGAATTGTGGCGAGTGTTCCATGCAATCAACTTCCATTATCACATGCGAGAACCCTCGAAGAGAACCAAATGTGTTGAAGATTGCTTTATCACATTTTAAAATTATAATAAGAGTGCAGACGCTCCTCCATCCGGTTCCTAGTACTACTATAGTACGTACCTTTATAGACTATACTAGTAGTACTAGTAAACTTTGCGCTTGGCTGTTCGCCTATTCGGGAAGTCAGACAATAATAGCACTAGTAGTAGTATAGCGTATGCTTCTGGCAATCTGACACCGAATTAATTGTTGCACGTCCACCGCCTGAGTGAGGGAGAGCTTGCATTAGTCAAAAGTTTCTCCTTGTCCTGTGAGCCACCGCGCGCAAGCTTCTCCCATCCTGCAACCTTCTCCTTGTTCGGCAAGTTGACGGGACACAACAAAGTAATGCTAGTCCATACTGCCTCCTCTCCGGTTAATATGGCTTAATCTCAAACGAGATAAATACACTGTCTGTCACTATGTATTTGTAAAAATATGGTCAGTGGACTTCATAATACGCTCATTGCGCTCAATATATATATTTTTCGGTGTTTATACGGTCACTACCTCACCCTGACCGAGTATGTGTGTGCATGCACGTGTAGGTTGAGCACTTGAGTGTGACCGTGTGTGTTCCATCGTGTGCTCGGACATGCATGCATTAGGGCGTCGCGCGCGTTTTTGCGTCCATGTGTACGTGTGACTGTTGCATACACGTAGGGGGAGTACGTGTAGGGGGCACTAAGGAGCGGTCAAATCACACAGTAAGTTAGTCGGAAGAAGCAACCATCATTTCACTCTTGAATGACACGTATGCAATATAAAATGGTTGATATGGAGAGAAAAAGAAAACCACTATATATACACTAGCAGGAGCCTAAGCTACAAGCCTGCTTGCTTAGGTTGCTCTCTTCACAAGCATAGAACGACGGGCCTGATCCCGCAGCTGGGGGAAGGGAACAATGTTCTGCGTAGACGCGGTCGACATCGGCGAGGGAGAAAACCCACAGTCGGTGCGTCCCAATCAGGGGTCACCGCGGTATGGGCCTATGCCGCGTCCCAACCGCCCTTCTAGCTACAGCCTGACGTCCCAGGTAGTCCATCTTCCTTTTGGAGCCGGCTTGCTCCACTGCCGTAGCTCCATCTCCATGTCGATCTTTCTCTACTTCTACCGGCTTCTACTTGTGATGAGTTTATGTCTCATGAACTAGTGCCAGTACTATTATTCTAATCACACTTCTTCAATATCTTTGCCATCAGGGATGCTCAGGTCGATTTTAGTGGAACTGCACAAAAGCATCGTATGATCCGAGGGTGCCAGCCGTCTTTCCTTCGACAGGTTCTACCTGGCCAGGAAATTAAATCATGTTTAGGGTTTAGGGTTTAAGTCGTAGTGACCCCATCAGTAGTTTTTCTTTCGTACATGCTCTCACAACTTTTTTCTTTAGTTGTGAAGTAAATATTGGCTATGATCTGTGAATCATTGAGATGCATCAGCATGCGTGTTAGTTTTCCTTTGTATTTGATGGAATGTTGTAACGAGGCAACCTTGGAATAGGAAATAAAATGGAGTGGAAAGTTTCCGTTTTTCCGGAGAAAAAATGGAAACGGAGAGAAACCAACGTTTTGTTTCGTTGGATCGCGCCATCGAGCAAAACCAACGTTTAAATCACGTCTATCGTGTTCGTGTCTCACCCTCCTCCACGGCGCGATCCCACATGGTCGCTTGGCATGCCACTCACCGCAAACCGAGTATACGATAACTTTCCCGCCTGCTTGTCGATGGATCGCGCCATGGAGTACTAGCACTGCTGGAAGAGATTGACGAGTTGGGGGAGGACTGCTAGCTATAGCACGGACTCCCAAGAACTTTTTACATGCATGTTGTAGACGGCTATTGTGACCTTTGAACGCGGAGCAGCCGCGTGCACCCGGAAGCGGCGCAGGCGACGCTCTCTTGGCTGGCGCGCCGCTTCAATGCCGGCGCCAGTAAGAGGCCGCATCCGCTCTGGCCGGGCATGAATGCGGCACTAACTGTTTCAGGCAGGAAGTACGCGCGGGTGATGAAGAGGGTTCAGGTTGGTCAGGACCGGCCGTGGCAGCGGTCCGGACGTGCGCAAACAAGAGATGATGTACGTTAATATTGTTGCGTATATAATTAACAAAGTAAATAATGTGCGAGTTGGACAAATATGATTGGATATGGAGATGGAAATGGAATTTTACGTAAACACGGATATGAATGTCTATGTCTGTGTGTGTGTGCGTGACGACTCTCGCGAGGGCATGTTTTTGATCGAGTTTTCTTTCTTGGTATGTTAGAAAATCAGTTTGTCTAATTCCCATCTAGATGTTATTTAAGGATATCACATCTAAGCTCCCCCAAGTACATAATGTAGCAACAAGAAACAAAAAAACTAGGAAAAAATAGACCACAAATAGAGTGGACATCAACTTAGGGTTTGCACTCTCCACACGCTCGCCGCACTACATATATGTTACACGCTGGAGGCTCAGTGTTCATTTGCTAGGGTTTGCTACATTCACAGTCTCTCACCCTCTCTTCACCAAATCTAAACAAGACTGGGTGGCCTCTTGTCTCTCTCTCCCCCCTCACAGCTGGTGAAGGAGGCGTCCGTATCCCGTCGCACCAGGAGGGGAGGAGGTGCAGCGTTCACTCTATGGTCTTCGGCGAGGGAGGCAATCCACTGCCGGCTACGCTATTCTCTTTCACCCAGCGCCTGTGCGGGAGGGCCACCGACCCCTTCTTCCTCGCTGTCGTACGTAGTTTGGGTAGATCCGGCCTCCTGCCGCATGCCTTGCCACATCCCGACGACCCTAAGGTATAAGTTTCTTTGAAACCGTCGTTGCTCTAGCTGCATGTGGATCTTTTTCGATCTATAGTCGAATCTAGATCTTGGTTCAAAGAGGAAAGAATGGTGCGGTGGGCTGGAGCAAGAATCTAGGACGTGGTTCAATGAGGAAAGGAGGGGCGGAAAGTAGTATAGACTGGCTATCCGGCTGCTTTGTAGGTCGACAAGGGAAAAAGGGGGTAACCCAGTACACACATCTGTAAGGAACCGATCTATTTGTTGAAAAGGGAAAGAAACTGCGGGGTCGGGTAGTTTGTGCAGGACTAGATTTGCTGCCCTCACATAGGAAGAAGGTTCAAAGAGAACAAATATGGGACCAACGCATATATGCTGCTTGGCTACATACTCTGCATCACCCATTTATACGTGTGGACGCACATGGTGCTGGCATGTCCCATACAGCTATTTTGCTATTGTTAATCTAAGAATGCCGCCGGAAAATTGAAGCAATGCCACTGTTAAAAGTAAATTACATTTTTTAACGAATGTTGTTTCAAGAAAATGTCTCTGTTAATATGAATCAATGCAACCATTTTAGAAATGCTACTGTCCTACTTTGTTTTCCATCCAAGATAAGTTAGATGCTTCTTTCTGTCACCGTTTGTTTCATCCTCCTTTATCGGCAAGTAATTTTTTCCTTTTTTGCCTCTGTTAAAACAGGGGTATCGATTCAACTTGTTGCTATTGCGACATTTTGCTTCGCTACTCGAAACACTTATGTTTTAAGAGTGTTTTGTGCAGTTCAACTTGAATGTCACACATGTGACTTTGCTTAATTTTGGGAACTGCACAAAAGGAGATCAAGATTTGTTTCCAGTCTTCGTATCGATTCAACTTGTTGCTATTGCGACATTTCGCTTTGCTACGTGAAACACTTTGCTTGATTTCAGTGCAACTGCAAAAACGAGATTGGATTTCCTATTCGTGTTGGCAGATTCGTATTTTATCTTGTCCGTCTCATGAAAGGTCAGTACAGGCCTTCATCCACATGATTGTGCGGTGTGCTTTGAGATGTTGTGCTACTTGTATTGGTACTATTTTAAATAAAAGTTGAATTGAAGATATTGTATTGCTATCTTTTCCCATTAAGTAGTGAACAAAAATGGGACCAACCCAGACATGATGCTTGTTGCTTTGTTACAACAAACTCTGCATCACCCCCTTTATAAGTAGATGGAAGCACATACTGTTGTTGCACCCACTCTCCCATGGAACTGTTTATGCTTTTCTTAATCTAATGCCACTGGTAAAATTAAGCAATGCCACTCTCAGAATTAATTAACTACTGAATCTTAGTTCAAAACTGCAACACTTGTTAGGAATGGTACTATCCTGCTTTGTAGTTCTTTCTACATGTTTAACCAAGGTATTGTTAAGATAATGTCTCTATTAAAATGAATCAGTTGCATTGTTTTAGGAATGGTACTTTCCGCTTTTTCATTCTTTATACATGTTGAAACAAGGCATTGTTAAGATAATGTCTCAGTCAATATGAATGAATCACACTGATGGAGAATTGCTATTCTCCTACTTTGTTTACCATTAAGATAAAGTAGATCAGTAGATGATTTTCTTCTGGGAGTACAAGTCATCAACCATTATTTCTTAGTAATTGTTTCCCTTATACCTGTTGTTGCTTACAGGGATATCAAAATTAAAGCTCGGTTTTATTCCGACATTGATTTTCGTTGAGTTGCACAAAAGGAGCCAATGTGTCCAAGGCAAAATGCTGCATTATTGGGTCCAGTCGGTCGTTCCACTTTGCAGAAAGAAGCAGTCACTGTTTGCGCTACATTATAGAAGGAATGACCGAGAAGCTTTACAGAGTATTATTAGACACCGGTGACATGACTAGTCTGCAGAGACCATTCGCAATTTAACAACACGTGGAGTGCCCTGGGCAAAAAGTGCCCAAACAAGTACAAGAAGCTACGACAGGACGATCAATGGCATTACATATTTTGAATGGGAAAAGCTTATCAAAGTTTCATCATTGATGTTAGCAAGAAGACGTTAGTTTAATATATTGGAATTGGAAAACCTTGTCAAAATTTGCTCATTCATGTTAGCCAGAAGACATGCATTTGATATTTTTGAGTGGGACGCCCTTGCTGTGAGCAGCGTCGAGTGTTTTTTTACTATTCCTGTGTTCAGTTTAGAAGTAAATAGTTACTCTGCTAAGATATTGCTGTGTTAAGAGTTTGTTCTGAATATTGTCTATGTAATGCCAGGCCTTGTGTTTGATTGCAAAGTTGAGCTTGGAATGTTGTGGCATGCGGCATCATGAGCTGTTCACCGTGCCTCCTGAGAATAATGCTTCGTATTGTTTTGCATGTCGATCTAATGCCAATGATTTGCTTGTTAAGAAGATCATCCTCTTCTGTTATTTCCGTGCTTAAGAAGTTCATCGTCTGATGTTTCATTCATAGCCTATACGACAAGTCGGGTAGGTTAGACGTGAAACCATATGATCTTACGACCAACTCATGATATTAGGCCGTGATTGGATCGTCATTTTCCAACCAAAACCGCTTGTAAAACTGACGCTTGTAAATTAAAGCAGATGGTCTTAGGCGAAGGTTCTTGGTTGGTCGATTTTGACTAGTAAAATATTGGAAGTACTTCACACATGACAAAAACGTTGAATGACACTCGGACGATTGCTAATCCAGCCGTTAGCTGCTGTTTCAGCCTTGCCCATGGATGGCATGATACACATGTTGTGCATGTATCGTCTGGTAATGTCGTCCATATAGCAGTGCTCGTAAAATATACACTGGTCTCTCAAATTACACGCGTAACCCGCCGGTTTTACTTACAGACCTCGGGCCCTCGGTTTCATTACGTCTGTATTTTACGCGTTGTTTCCGATGACGAGTAAATTACACTTGTATGTTAATACAGGTTTGAAATAAACCAGAGCTCCCAAGCGCGGCCTTACCGTTTCATGTCGTCTCAGTTTCTCGAAGGTACTCATAGGTGTCCGATGATCCTGGCTTCCTGAATGAGCAGCGAGCGTTGTATCAGACCATCTGTAGGGCCCGCGAGGCCCTCTCCATTGTCCTTCGAGTTGTTGCACTCGCTGTGGCGCCGAGCATTGTTAACATCGTCAACGAACATGAGGATTCAGGAGATGACTTTATTTTGACTGGATGACACTAGGGACCCACTAGGGCCATAGCCGTACGTACACAAGTGCCTCCTTGTTATGTACAACTATATTTTTTTTGCTTTCTCTTGGTTTCCTGACATCACGGTCCCACACCATTGTCAACCTATGTAGTCAATATAAACCAGAGAATTGCACAAGGTGCGGCTGACAGTTAGGACCAATCAGCTTGAGCAGTATTTGTGTTTTTGAGGCGTGAGCACTGCAGAGTTTTTCTTGACGATGATTTCGTTGTTGTTCAGAGGCTAGCTGGGACCCACCTTGGTTGGAGGCTGACTTGTGGGCCTACTAAGTTGATGGGGGCGAAGGGCTTTGTCAACTTAGTCAATATGAACGATACTAGCTCCAGTGACCATATGATGTCCATCCAACGGCCGTAGTGGTTCTTCAACCTCTGGTCTTCTTGCTCTAGCCGCCCAAAGCAGCGCCGGTCGTGCCGCATGCTCCTGCCTCCCGTGGCCGGCTATGCTGCCGCAGAGGCCTTACCGCCCCCTACTATTCCCATCGCTGGCCGGGCCCTACGGCGACGGCAGCATCACACCGCAACCGAACCAGTTTACCCTCGTACTCCTCTCCGCGCGGGCTTCCACTGCCACGTCTTCCCTGGCTCCGCGTCGTCCCCTTCCTAGGCCTCGCCATCGTCCACCGCCGTGGTGCTCTCCGTGCGACGTGGTCAACGTGGTCAAGGAACGACTTCCATCGAAAGAGTACTGTATGTGGAGAGGCTGACAGCTGGGTCCACGGCCACAACCCAGTTTTTTTGTGATTTGCCAAGTAAGTCGCTTTGTCAGGCCTGTTGGGCTGCAAATCTTTCAAGACGAGGAGATCTTTCATTCGGCTGGCCGAGAAAATGGCCCATCAGTAATGAGAAATAGGTTGTACATTTTTAAAACACATCAAATCGGCAATTAATTTCAAATATCTTTTTTTTTTCATTTCAAGATTTTAAATTACATTAATTTTTATGCATGCAGAATTTGTTGGATTTTATATTGATATACATTTATTTTTAAAATCAGTTTGAATGTGAGTTGAAATTTCGGGATTAAAAACAGTTCGGACCGCACCCAAATATGCAAAATTTCGTATACTTTTTAAACCATGGCCACAATATGGGCTGTAATGCTAACAAAAAGAATATGGGCTCCAAAAAAACCTTAAGAATTAGCAGGGGCTGTAAATTATTAGAAATAATGGCAGATGGGTTGTATGTTGTTTTCCACATATTTGAGGCTTTCCTAAAAAAAGGTTGACGCACAAGCACTGACTGTTGGATGTCCATCCAACGGCCATCGTGCTTCTTCAATCTCTGCTCTTCCTGCTCCAGCCGCTCAAACAAGCACCGGCGGGACTGCCTGCTCCCTCCTCTCCATGGCCGGCTGTGCTACCGCGCAGGCCTCACCGCCCCACCGTACTCCCATCGCTGGCCTAGCCATCCCTCTACTCACCCACACCTGCTGTTATTCTCCGGCGACGGCAGACGAACCAGTAAACCCTCGTACAGTCGTACTCCCCTCCGCATGGGAAACAACTACCGAGTCTTCCCTACCTCCGTATCGTCCCCTTCCTAGGCCTCGCCGTCGTCCACCGCCTTGGTGCTCTCGGCGCGGCGTGGTCAATGTGGTCAACGACCGAGTTCCATCGGAAGAGTACTATGCGTGGAGACGCTGACAGCTGGGTCCACGGCCGCAGCAAGGAAGTGCCTCCTTATTACGTGCAAAATAATTATTCCTCCACTTGACAGCGGGGACCCACCGGATGGGCCATCGTATTTCGCGAAAAAAAATGTTTCCCCCCTGACTGCTAGGACCCACCAGCTACACCTTCGCACGCAAGGAAGTGCGTCCGGGCAAAAAACGATTCGCCCCCCTGACTGTTGGGACCCACCAGGTACATCTTCGCACGCAAGGAAGTGCCTGACAGTCGGGAGCCACCTGGTCGAAGCATACATAGCGTTGTCATTCTGGTCGCGAACGTGTACGTACATATATACTAGTGGATGTAGGCGCGCACCTGTCGTAGTAGAGGAGCGCACGTAGCATGTACACGTGCGTACAGCAGCCAGAGTGCAAGAAAGAAAATACAGCCACGTATGTGTACATACGGGCAGGGTCTCGAACGCCTACTCGCGCATACATAGGGCGAGGGCTCATTGACATGGCTGGGTCGGAACGAAGAAACAACGTCGTCTTCATGTTCATGGGGAGGCAACGGAATGCGTCGTGTTCATCGGGAGTCAACGGAATGCGTGGGAGCCAACCGGCTGGGTCGGAATGGAATGCGTGGTCGTGTTCATCGGGAGGGCTTGGACGGAACAGGCGATGGAAACGAGGCCTGAACGGGGTTGTCGGTGTCAAAACCGGCGGATCTCGGGTAGGGGGTCCCGAACTGTGCGTCTAAGGCGGATGGTAACAGGAGGCAGGGGACACGATGTTTTACCCAGGTTCGGGCCCTCTTGATGGAGGTAAAACCCTACGTCATGCTTGATTTATTCTTGATGATATGAGTATTACAAGAGTTGATCTATCACGAGATCGGAGAGGCTAAACCCTAGAAGCTAGCCTATGGTATGATTGTCTGTTGTCCTACGGACTAAAACCCTCCGGTTTATATAGACACCGGAGGGGGCTAGGGTTACACAAGGTCGGTTACAAAGGAGGAGATATACATATCCATATTGCCTAGCTTGCCTTCCATGCCAAGTAGAGTCCCATCCGGACACGGGACGAAGTCTTCAATCTGGTATCTTCATAGTCCAACAGTCCGGCAAAAGGATATAGTCCAGCTGTCCGGAGACCCCCTAATCTAGGACTCCCACAGTAGCCCCTGAACCAGGCTTCAATGACGATGAGTCCGGCGCGCAGTGTTGTCTTCGGCATTGCAAGGCAGATTCCTCCTCCGAATACATCACAGAAGAGTTTGAATACAAGGATAGTGTCCAACCCTGCAAAATAAGTTCCACATACCACCGTAGAGAGAATAATATCTCCACAAATCCAATCTGCTGACACGTTTTGGCAGCATGACATTATGCCATGGCCCGGTAATTATTCGAACCGTTTTTCCTTAACCTGCCCCGCACATAACGTGAGGTTGTTTCTTGACACGTCTTGTCAAACCAGAGATCGTGTTCCCCTTATTACGGGATTCTCATCAATATGGACGTGGGTAACCCAACCGCGCCATCAATTACGGCGCTTGGTGGATAAGCGAGTTTTACTAGGCTACTGGGGGCGCATAGTTTAGTCCGCCCTTATAAAGGGATAAGGTTTAACCTTTTTCTACCCACGCCTTCTTCCTCCTTGCTCATCCATTCTTGAGCACTCGAGCTCCAACTCCCAAGTCCACATCCTTCTCCTCAACCTTCTCCAAACATGTCCGGAGTGGGAGGCAAGTGGATGGCCTCCTCCGTCACGGAGGGACACATCAAAAAGTTGTGCGGAGCCGGATACTTAGCTGCGAACATCGCGCATCGGCTGCCCGCTGCGGGGCAGATTGTCCCTACCCCGGAACCTCACAAGAGGGTAGTTTTCCTCCACCACTTCCTCCGTGGACTGGGGTTTCCCCTCCATCCATTCGTCCGCGGTCTTATGTTTTACTACGGGCTGGACTTTCATTATCTGGCCCCGAACTTCATCCTCAACATTTTGGCGTTCATCGTCGTGTGTGAGATTTTCCTCCGCATCCGGCCCCACTTCGGCCTGTGGCTAAAGACCTTCAATATCAAGCCGAAGGTGGTGGGAGGCCAACAAGCGGAATGCGGCGGAGCCATGGTGGGCAAGATGCCCAATGTTATATGGCTTGAAGGCTCCTTTGTGGAGACCATAAAGGGGTGGCAATCGACGTGGTTCTACATCACCGAGCCGCGCGACACCAACTGGGTGGTGGCCCCCGAGTTTCGATCCAGAATCCCAATGCGGCTCACCTCCTGGAAAGAGAAGGGCCTATCCTGGGGTTCATCGGTGGAGCTGGACGGACTCCAAAAATGTATCCCGAATATGGCAAGCAAGAAGCTCAATCTTGTCAACATAGTCCAGGTCATGCTCTTCCGCTGGATCCTCCCGTGTCAACAACGGGATTTCAACCTATGGGAGTTTGACCCGGCCCGGCACCAGACTCCAATCAAGCTCTTCGACACGATGTACAAAGACGTATGAAGGGTGCTATTCAAGGGTGCCGAGGTCCCTCCCTCTCTCACCGAGGACCGCGGGCTAACCGTGAAGCGCCCTGCGAATCCGGTAAGTTATGTATATCTGGTAGGATATTTACTTCCCATAGTATAACCATGTGCGGGGTCTGAGTTCCCATGCCTTTGACAGGACTAGGTGAAGGCATCGGAGTAGATCGACTATCCGGCCCCTCTGCTCGAAGACACCACGGACGATCTCCTGACGGAGATGCTGACTCCGGCTCCAGCCGAGGGAGACCACGGGAACCCGAAAGAGTTCCCGGCGCCAGGTGATATCGGACTCATCGTCCGATAACTCCGTGACGCACTCCTCCCCTAAAGACGAGAAGGAAGATGAAGATGCTCCCCCTCCAGCCGGGGGAGACAAGAAAAGGAAGGCCGCCCCAACTGGGGAGGCCGAAGGGTCCAAGAAGGGAAGGACTCTCCTTCCGGACTAGTACACCACCGCCGCCGAAGGCGAAGACGAGTGGCTGCTCAGGGCCAAGCCCCTGGCGAAGTCGTAAGTATCTGGATACCAGAGTAACTCATAGCATACCGTTGTTGCACTGCTTTTCCTAACACCGAATATGATTATGCAGACCGCCCCAAGCCCGTATCGACGTATCTTCGTCGGATGGTTCCTTGGACTCGTCGGATATGGATGGCGATCCACTTCCGACTGCCTCCTCCCCCTGCCCTACGGACAATGCTGAGGTATTGTCTCAAGGGGCACCGAGCCGAGGGGAGACAGTCCCAGAGGCGCCTCAAGGCGACCTTCCGGACTCCAGGAGCAAAGGGAGCAAGGCTCCCAGGGGCTCCAAGTTCGGCTCTCAACCGAACACTACGCTGGAACCTCCAGTGGTTCCGGACTCGGGCAGGCGGCTCCCTTCCCAAAGGAGCAAGACGCCCGTGCCGGTGACCTCTGTCCTTCCAGAGGCACCAGACAACCTGCTGGGAGCGCTTCGCGGCGCTTCTATCGACGAGGAGCACCGCACTATTATGAGTGCGGAGATCAAGAAGGTTCAGTCCGCCAAGAGCGGACTGACTGAAGCCTATGCCAGCCTTCTAACAGGCTTTGAGGTAAGTGTTCAAAATGTAGGAAAAATATTACCACATAGACAGTAGCCCCTGATGCTCTGTTTGGTGTTCACAAAGAAAAACCGAATAGAGGATCAAATAATATCTGCAGGAGTCTAATATTAGTATATCTGTATGCGTATGCAGGCTTCGCTGCTGACCTCTGCCGCACTGACTGCAGAGGTCGCCGCACTGAAGCAGGACCTCGAGGGGTCCCAGAAAGAGCTCGGCCTTGCTAAGAGGCAGCTCGAGGAGAACAAAGGGAAGTAATAGCTAGTCTATAGATATGTATATATATAAAAAGGATGCGATTGCAAAATGATAGGATCATCTTTAATTTGCCAGGGGCCACGACCGAAGTGGCAACCCTGAAGCAAGCACTATCAGAGGCCGAAAACAAAGCGGCTGGGGAGCGCACCGAGCGGGAAAAACAAGAGGCATGGGTGGGCGAGGTGCAGCAAGAGCTCCACGTTCTTGTGACGAAGCACGAGGCGTTGGAGCTTGACTTGAAGACGCGAGAGTCCGAGCTTGCCGCAGCCCTTGAGAGTGCAAAGAGTGCCAAGGCTGAAGCCCAAAAGGCCCTCCAGGAGATTGATGCGATGAAGAAGATAGCGGCAGGTAAGGCATTCAATATGCAAAGCAAGCATGTGAAAGTAAATTATTTGTTACTTACCCGAGTCCGGAGCTCTCCAGGAGCATTCGCAGATTTGCCCCGCAGCATGTCGGATGCCGCACAGTTTTACCAGGCCGAGGAGGGAAGCTCAACGGAGAACCTGTTCTGGTCTCAGTATACTGGGACCGAACACCCGATGCCTCTGAGCGACCAGCTGAAGCAACTGGTGGAGCTGCACAAGGCGGCCGAACAGGCCATGAAGGGATTTATAGTCCGGATGTGGCCTGGCGACGCCCTTCCGAACAGCTACTTCGGCCTGGTGAGACGGCTTGTGGATGCCTGCCCACGGCTGGAAGTCATCAAGCGGTCCGTCTGCATTGAAGGTGCATGCCGGGCTTTCGCCCGTGCGAAGGTGAACTGGGCCAAGATGGATGTCGTGAAGCTGGTGAAGGAGGGGCCTCCGCAGGGCAAGGAGCATCGCCGCCCTGAGATGTACTATGAGGGTGTCCTAAAGGGTGCACGTCTTGTGGCAGACGAGTGTGTAAAAGATGTAATATTTGAATGAACTTGCTCGTGTGATCCTGTATGATGAAAACTTGTTCATATGCGCTATGCAACGCTTGTTTGAATTTAAAATATTACCTTATGTTCGGCTGTTTATCAAATCTGAGAGATGGCTAGTCGTCGGCTTCTGCCCCCACGCCACAAGTGTTGGGGTGTTCAGGATAAACCTGAGCACTCTTGTTCCCATTTTTGGGTCCTTCGAGGGAGGTGCTCAACACAACGAACAAGGCAATCGGACTATAATGCTTTATCACTCTCACTTAGCCATAGAATTCTATAATTTTAAATTTCGGCGAAGCCCCTAGTATCTGGAAGGCCAAATTCGGGGCGCTATACACGCCTTAAGCCGAATAAAGCCGACTCCTCGCTCTAAGCGGCATAAGTCTTTAGGGACTCGAAAACCTCTCGAACTGCGACCAGTCTCTCGCCTTATCATGATAGTCAGTTTTAGCTTTCTCTACTGAGGTGTTTAGCCCAGCAGAACCGGGGCACAATCGCAGTAGTTCTCCCAGTGCTACCTTAGCCGATATAGCGGAACGTAAGGTACCAAAACATGGGAGCCGGGCAAACCCAACTATTGACCCAAGACATGATTCGGAGCTGATGCATATAATGCTATAAGTTCGGGGTGCCGCACTGTTGAAAGTGTTCGGACTTCTCACGTTGTAATAAGGGGTATGCTTAAGCCCCTAGCATATTAGCCGTACCAGAGTGTACGGGTGCTGGATGTCACGAATGAACATATATGTGTATATATAAAAAAAGAAGAATAAAGAATGCGATAATAGTCTAGTGCTCTGCATTGTTTATTCAAAAAGGTGCATTAAAGCAAAATGATACAAGTAGTGCAATAAGCAAAAAGTAGGACTATTTGAGGTGTCCCCTCCAAGGGCAAGCTGAGGAATGGCATTAAAGCAAGTATTTCACTCGTTATCATAATCCACCTGGGAGTTCCGTGGTGTGACGTAGCTTTCTATCTCCTTGGTTGTTGCATCATGTGTTCGGCAATCATACTGCCGGACAGGGTTTCCAGAGATTAAAGTCCTGAAAGAGAGAAAAATAATAAAGCGTGAAGACCCTGGTGCGGTTGAGCCGTATCTTGGGGCATGCCGTAGTCGTGCCCCTCTCCCCACCTATGCCCATGGTATTTTCAATGCATAATTATGTACGCGCGGCATGGATTTCACCGTTTGGCTGGGACTGGGGTGGGGGCCGCATTGCTATGCGAGCTCGGAACGTGCCAGGCGGTCCTGTTGCCGATTACTCCTGCGAGGGCCACAGTGTGCTCCTCCGTGCGGAGAGAGCGCTCTGTGTTTCCATTAACTGTGATGACCCCCCGAGGTCCTGGCATCTTGAGCTTGAGATATGCATAATGCAGTACCGCATTGAATCTCGCAAATGCGGTTCGCCCGAGCAGTGCATGGTAGCCACTGCGGAACGGGACTATATCAAAGATTAACTCTTCGCTTCGGAAGTTATCCGAGGATCCGAAGACCACTTCCAGTGTGACTGAGCCTGTGCAATGGGCCTCTACACCTGGTATGACGCCTTTAAAGGTCATTTTTGTGCGTTTGATCCTTGAGGGGTCTATACCCATTTTGCGCACTGTGTCCTGATAAAGCGGGTTCAGGCTGCTGCCGCCATCCATAAGGACTCGAGTGAGGTGAAATCCGTCGATGATTGGGTCTAGGACCAGTGCGGCAAATCCGCCATGATGGATACTGGTGGGGTGGTCCCTGCAATCGAAGGTGGTCGGACAGGAGGACCATGGGTTGAACTTTGGGGCGACTGGCTCCAACGCATATACGTCCCTGAGCGCACGCTTCCGCTCCCTCTTGGGGATGTGGGTTGCGTATATCATGTTCACCGTCCGCACTTGTGGGGGGAACCTCTTATGTCCTCCAGTGTTCGGCTTCTGGGGCTCCTCTTCGTCATCGCTATGTGACCCCTTATCATTGTTTTTGGCAATTAACTTGTCGGCCTGCTTGAACACCCAACAATCCCTGTTGGTGTGGTTGGCTGGCTTATCGGGGGTGCCGTGTATTTGACACGAGCGGTCGAGTATACGGTCCAAATTGGACGGGCCCGGAGTGCTTCTTTTGAATGGCTTTTTCCACTGACCGGGTTTAGAGCCTTTGAATCCGGCATTGACTACCGTATCCTCGGTGTTGTCGCTATTAATGTGGCGCTTATGCTTGTTATGACGTGACCTGCCATTGCCATCCTTGGTATCCGAAGTACCATGGTTCTTTGATATGTTATTGCTATGAGCTAGCCAGCTGTCTTCCCCCGCACAAAAGCGGGTCATGCGTGTCGTGAGGGCTGCCATAGATTTCGGCATTTCCTGGCCGAGGTGCCAGGCGAGCCACTCGTCGCGGATGTTGTGCTTAATAGCTGCTAGGGCCTCTGCATTCGGACAGTCGACGATTTGATTTTTCTTTGTTAGGAACCAAGTCCAGAATTGCCTGGCCGATTCTTCTGGCTGATGAATTATGTGGCCAAGTCATCGGCATCCGGTGGTCGCACATAAGTGCCCTGGAAGTTGTCGAGGAATGCGGCTTCCAGGTCTTCCCAATAGCCAATGGATTCTGCTGGCAGGCTGTTGAGCCAATGTCGGGCTGGTCCTTTGAGCTTGAGTGGGAGGTATTTGATGGTGTGTAGATCATCACCGCGGGACATGTGGATGTGCAGGAGAAAATCCTCGATCCATACCGCAGGATCTGTTGTGCCGTCGTATGATTCGATATTTACGGGTTTGAAACCCTCTGGGATTTGATGATCCATTACTTCGTCTGTGAAGCATAAGGGGTGTGCGGTGCCTCTGTACTGGGCTATATCGCAACGCAGCTCAAATGGGTCTTGCCCGCTGTGTTCGGCCCGGCCGGACTTACTTTTACTGTATCCGGCGTGACGATTGTCATCGCGCATAGTGGCGCGCCCTCGTGATCCGTAGATCGATCTTGCATGTTTTGCTTTGTCCTCCAATACGTCTTGCAGGTCTGGCGTATTTCCCCATGCCTTTTTATTTGAATGGCGTCGGGGTGCGGGCTAAGCTTTTGGCTGGAATGCCTCTGTCGCGGCCACGAGGTGGCCAATCAGCCGCATCATATGCCGGGGATGTAGGTTTTGGTGCTTCCTCCTCCAGTCGGGGTAGCAACCTGCACTTTGGGTAACTCTTGGAGGGGCATTCGAGTTTATATTCCTCGGCCGCCAGGACTTCAGTCCATCTGTCGGCTAGCAAATCTTGATCAGCTTGAAGTTGCTGCTGCTTTTTCTTAAGGCTATTTGTCGTGGCTATAAGCCGGCGCTTGAAGCGCTCTTGTTCGACGGGATCCTCAGGCACGACGAATTCATCATCGTCGAGGCTTGCCTCATCTTCGGAGGGAGGCATGTAATTATCATCCTCCGCCTCTCCATCTACCGCTCTCTCAGGAGGGCTGGCTTCTCCATCCTCCTGCTCTAAATCTTGCTGGAGGGGATTGTTGTTGTCTTCGGCACTGTCCGGAGAGCTATTATCACCGGTGCCGGTATCACCGCTTTGGCCTTGGCGGGACTTAGGGCGGCGCCGCTGACGTCGGCGCTTGGGTTGCATCTTGGAGGGGTCATCCTCCGGTGTCCCGTCGCCATTGCCTTCTTTGGGTGTGTCCACCATGTATATGTCATATGATGAGGTGGTTGTCCAGTGCCCTGTGGGCAGTGGTTCCTCTTTGCCTCTAGCATCATCATCCATACCGTCGATGTCTTCGGAGTCGAAGTCGAGCATGTCGGTTAAGTCATTGATAGTGGTTACTAAGTGAGTTGTGGGTGGGCGGAGAATTTCTTCGTCATCCGCATCCCAATCCTGCCGGACGTAGTTCGGCCAGGATTCTCCTGACAAGGAGAGAGACCTTAACGAGTTCAGTATGTCACCAAAGGGCGAGTGCTGAAAATATCCGCAGAGGAAACTCCATGATCGGCGCATAATCGGATTCGATAGGCACGGGCGCAGACGGTTCGGAGTCCGTGGCCGGGGAAGAATCCGGGAGTTCGGCATCACGGCTCTCGTGAAGGGTAAGGTCGGTACTTGGCTCGATCGCCGACGAGAGTGCGGCCTCCGTGGCGGGGTCTATCCACCCGTCCATGGATGGCGCAACTGGTTCCGAATTGAGGGTCGGAGCGGCTGCCGGTGCGATCTTCTGAACACTGTCTGATGGTAGAGCTAAATCATACTCATCGTGATCGTGCGGCGCACAAGGCAGGGGCTCGAATCCGTAGAAGATCAAGTGTCCGCGGACATCGGTCGTGTAGTTTGAGCTTCCAAACCTGACCTGGTGGCCAGGTGCGTAACTCTCGATCTGCTCCAGATGGCCAAGCGAGTTGGCCCTGTAGGGGAACGTAGCATAAATTCAAAATTTTCCTATGTGTCACCAAGATCTACCTATGGAGTCATCTAACAACGAGGGAGGATTGGATCTACATACCCTTGTAGATCGCGCGCGGAAGCGTTCAAGAGAACGGGGTTGATGGAGTCGTACTCGTCGTGATCCAAATCACCGATTTTCCTAGCACCGAACGGACGGCACCTCCGCATTCAACAGACGTACGGAGCAGCGACGTCTCCTCCTTCTTGATCCAGCAAAGGGGGAGGAGAGGTTGATGGAGATCCAGCAGCACGACGGCGTGGTGGTGGAAGTAGCGGGATTCCAACAGGGCTTCGCCAAGCGCTGCGGGAGGAGGGAGATGTGTCATGGGAGGGAGAGGGAGGCGCCAGGGCTTAGGTGCGGCTGCCCTCCCTTCCCCCCACTATATATAGGGCCAAGAGAGGGGGGGCGCAGCCTTGGCCCTTCCTCCAAGGAAGGCTGCGGCCAGGGAGGAGTCCATCCTCCCCAAGGCACCTAGGAGGTGCCTTCCCCCTTTAGGACTCTTTCTTTCCCTTATCTCTTGGCGCATGGGCCTCTTGGGGCTGGTGCCCTTGGCCCATATAGGCCATGGTGCACACCCCTACAGCCCATGTGCCCCCCCGGGGCAGGTGGACCCCCTTGGTGGACCCCCGGACCCCTTTCAGCACTCCCGGTACAATACCAATAATGCGCGAAACTTTTCCGGCGACCAAAACAAGACTTCCCATATATAAATCTTTAGCTCCGGACCATTCCGGAACTCCTCGTGACGTCCGAGATCTCATCCGGGACTTCTAACAACTTTCGGGTTACCGCATACTAATATCTTTATAACCCTAGCGTCACCGAACCTTAAGTGTGTAGACCCTACGGGTTCGGGAGACATGCAGACATGACCGAGATGACTCTCCGGTCAATAACCAACAGCGGGATCTGGATACCCATGTTGGCTCCCACATGTTCCACGATGATCTCATCGGATGAACCACGATGTCAAGGACTTAATCAATCCCGTATACAATTCCCTTTGTCTAGCGGTACGATACTTGCCCGAGATTCGATCATCGGTATCCCGATACCTTGTTCAATCTCGTTACCGGCAAGTCTCTTTACTCGTTTCGTAACACATCATCCCGTGATCAACTCCTTGATCACATTGTGCACATTATGATGATGTCCTACCGAGTGGGCCCAGAGATACCTCTCCGTTTACACGGAGTGACAAATCCCAGTCTCGATTCGTGCCAACCCAACAGACACTTTCGGAGATACCTGTAGTGTACCTTTATAGCCACCCAGTTACGTTGTGACGTTTGGCACACCCAAAGCACTCCTACGGTATCCGGGAGTTGCACAATCTCATGGTCTAAGGAAATGATACTTGACATTAGAAAAGCTTTAGCATACGAACTACATGATCTTGTGCTAGGCTTAGGATTGGGTCTTTTTCCATCACATCATTCTCCTAATGATGTGATCCCGTTATCAATGACATCCAATGTCCATGGTCAGGAAACCGTAACCATCTATTGATCAACGAGGTAGTCAACTAGAGGCTTACTAGGGACATGGTGTTGTCTATGTATCCACACATGTATCTGAGTTTCCTATCAATACAATTCTAGCATGGATAATAAACGATTATCATGAACAAGGAAATATAATAATAACTAATTTATTATTGCCTCTAGGGCATATTTCCAACAGTCTCCCACTTGCACTAGAGTCAATAATCCAGTTCACATTGATATGTGATTTACACTCAAGGTCACATCCCCATGTGACTAACACCCAAAGAGTTTACTAGAGTCAATAATCTAGTTCACATTACCATGTGATTAACACTCGATGAGTTCTGGGTTTGAACATGTTATGCTTGTGAGAGATGTTATAGTCAACGGGTCTGAATCTTTCAGATCCGCATGTACTTCGCAAATCTCTATGTCATCGTGTAGATGCAGCTACTACGCTATATTTGGAGCCATTTCAAATAACTGTTCTACTTGGAGCTATTCTAAATTGTTGCTCCATTATACGTATCCGGTATCTCTACTCAGAGCTATCCGGATAGGTGTTAAGCTTGCATCAACGTAACTCTTTACGTCGAACTCTTTATCACCTCCATAACCGAGAAACATATCCTTATTCCTCTAAGGATAATTTAGACCGCTATCTGGTGATCTACTCCTAGATTACCTTTGTACCCTCTTGCCAGATATGTGGCAAGGCACACATCAGGTGCGGTACTCAGCATGGCATACCGTATAGAGCCTATGAAAAAAGCATAGGGGACGACCTTCGTCCTTCCTCTTTCTTCTGCCGTGGTCGAGCTTTAAGTCTTAACTTCATACCTTACAACTCAGGCAAGAACTCCTTCTTTGACTGGTCCATCTTGAACACCTTCAAGATCATTTCAAGGTGTGTGCTCATTTGAAAGTACCATTAAGAATTTTGATCTATCCTTATAGATCTTGATGCTCAATGTTCAAGTAGCTTAATCCAGGCTTTCCATTGAAAAATACTTTCCAAATAACCCTATATGCTTTCCAGAAATTCTACGTCATTTCTGATCAACAATATGTCAACATATATTTATCAGAAATTCTATAGTGCTCCCACTCACTTCTTTGGAAATACAAGTTTCTCATAAACTTTGTATACACCCAAAACTTTGATCATCTTATCAAAGCATACATTCCAACTCTGTGATGCTTACTCCAGTCCTTAGAAGGATTGCTGGAGCTTTGCATACTTATTAGCATCTTTCAGGATTAACAAAACCTTCCGGTTGTATCACATACAACCTTTCCTCAAAAATTGTCGAGGAAACAATGGTTTTTGGCACCCTATCTGCAAGATTTCACAAATAATGCAGTAATTGCTAATATAATTCCAACAGACTCTTAGCATCGCTACGAGTGAGAAAGTCTCATCGCAGTCAAGTCCTTGAACTTGTCGGAAAACATCTTAACGACAAGTCGAGCTTTCTTAATGGTGATACATACCATCATTGTCCGTCTTCCTTTTAAAATCCATATGTACCTAACAGCCTTACGACCATCAAGTAGTTCTCCCAAAGTCGACACTTTGTTTTCATATATGGATCCTTTCTTAGATTATATGGCCTCGAGCCATTTTGGAATCCAGGCCCACCATCGCTTCTCCATAGCTCGTAGGTTCATTGTTGTCTAGCAACATGACTTCGAAGACAGGATTACGCACCACTCTGAAGTAGTACGCATCCTTGTCATCCCACGAGGTTTGGTAGTGACTTGATCTGAAGTTTCATGATCACTATCATAAGCTTCCACTTCAATTGGTGTAGGTGCCACAGGAACAACTCCTGTGCCCTGCCACACACTAGTTGAAGAGACGGTTCAATAACCTCATCAAGTCTCCACCATCCTCCCACTCAATTCTTTCGAGAGAAACTTTTCCTCGAGAAAGGACCCGATTCTAGAAACAATCCCTTATTGCTTTCGGATCTGAGATAGAGGTATACCCAACTGTTTTGGGTGTCCTATGAAGATGCATTTATCCGTTTTGGGTTCGAGCTTATCAGCCTGAAACTTTTTCACATAAGCGTTGCAGCCCCAAACTTTTAAGAAATGACAGCTTAGGTTTCTCTAAACCATAGTTCATACGGTGTCATCTCATCGGAATTACGTGGTGCCCTATTTAAAGTGAATGTGGTTGTCTCTAATGTCTAACCCATAAACTATCGTGGTAATTCGATAAGAGACATCATGGTATGCATCATATCCAATAGGGTGCAGTTATGATGTTCGGACACACCATCACACTATGGTGTTCCAGGCTGTATTAGTTGTGAAACAATTTCCACAATGTCTTAATTCTGTGCCAAACTCGTAATTCAGATATTCATCTCTATGATCATATCATAGATATTTTATCCTCTTGTCACGATGATCTTTCAACTTCACCCTGAAATTACTTGAACCTTTCAATAATTCAGACTCATGATTCATCAAGTAAATATACTCAACATCTACTCAAATCATCTGTGAAGCAAGAACATAACGATATCCACTACATGCCTCGGCACTCATTGGACTGCACACATCAAAATTTATTACTTCCAACAAGTTGCTTTCTAGTTCCATTTTACTGAAAAGGAGGCTTTCAGTCATCTTGCCCATGTGGTATGATTTGCATGTCTCAAGTGATTCAGAATCAAGTGAGTCCAAACGGTTCATTTGCATGGAGTTTCTTCATGCATATACACCAATAGACATGGTTCGCATGTCTCAAGCTTTTCAAAAACGAGTGAGCCCAAAGATCCATCAACATGGAGCTTCTTCATGCGTTTTATACCGATATGACTTACGTGGCAGTGCCACAAGTAGGTGGTACTATCATTACTATCTTATATCTTTTGGCATGAACATGTGTATCACTATGATCGAGATTCAATAAACCATTCATTTTAGGTGCAAGACCATTGAAGGTATTATTCAAATAAACAGAGTAACCATTATTCTCCTTAAATGAATAACCGTATTGCGATAGACATAATCCAATCATGTCTATGCTCAACGCAAACACCAATCTCGATGGTAGAGGGAGCGTACGATATTTGATCAACCTTGGAAATACTTCCAACACATATCGTCATATCACCTTTTAGCTAGCCTCCGTTTATTCCATAGCTTTTATTTCGAGTTACTAACACTTTGTAACCGAACCGGTATCTTATACCCTGGTGCTACTAGGAGTACTAGTAAAGTACACATTAACACAATGTATATCCAATATACTTCTACCGACCTTGCCAGCCTTCTCATCTACCAAGTATCTAGGGTAATTCTGCTCCAGTGGCTGTTCCCCTTATTACAGAAGCACTTAGTCTCGGGTTTGGGTTCAACTTTGGGTTTCTTCATTAGAGCAGCAGCTGATTTGCCGTTTCATGAAGCATCCCTTTTTGCCCTTGCCCTTCTTGAAACTAGTGGTTTCACCAACCATCAACAATTGATGCTCCTTCTTGATTTCTACTTGTGTGGTGTCAAACATCGCGAATATCTCAAGGATCATCATATATGTCCCTGATATATTATAGTTCATCACGAAGCTCTAGCAGCTTGGTGGTAATGACTTCGGAGAAATATCACTATCTCATCTGGAAGATCAACTCCCACTCGATTCAAATGATTGTTGTACTCAGACAATCTGAGCACAAGCTCAACAATTGAGCTTTTCTCCCTTAGTTTGCAGGCTAGGAAAATCGTCGGAGGTCTTATACCTCTTGACGTGGGCACGAGCCTGAAATCCCAATTTCAGCCCTCAAAACATCTCATATGTTTCGCGACGTTTCAAAACGTCTTTGGTGCCTCAACTCTAAACCGCTTAACTGAACTATCACGTAGTTATCAAAATGTGTATGTCAGATGTTCGCAACATCCACAGACGACGTTCGAGGTTCAGCACACTGAGCGGTGCATTAAGGACATAAGCCTTCTATGAAGCAAATGAGGACAATCCTCAGTTTACGGACCTAGTCCGCATAATTGCTACTATCAACTTTCAACTAAATTTTCTCTAGGAACATATCTAAATAGTAGAACTGAAGTGCGAGCTACGACATAATTTGGAAGACCTTTTGACTATGTTCAGGATAATTAAGTTCATCTTATGAACTCCCACTCAGATAGACATCCCTCTAGTCATCTAAGTGATTACATGATCCGAGTCAACTAGGCCGTGTCCGATCATCACGTGAGACGGACTAGTCAACATCGATGAACATCTTCATGTTGATCGTATCTACCATACGACTCATGCTAGACCTTTCGGTCTCTTGTGTTCCGAGGTCATGTCTGTACATGCTAGGCTCGTCAAGTTAACCTAAGTGTTTCGCACGTGTTCCGAGGCCATGTCTGTACATGCTAGGCTCGTCAACACCCGTTGTATTCGAACGTAAGAATCTATACACCCGATCATCATGTGGTGCTTCGAAACAACGAACTTTCACAACGGTGCACAGTTAGGGGGAACACTTTCTTGAAATTTTAATGAGGGATCATCTTATTTACTACCGTCATTCTAAGCAAATAAGATGCATAAACATGATAAACATCACATGCAATCAAATAGTGACATGATATGGCCAATATCATTTTGCTCCTTTTGATCTCCATCTTCGGGGCTCCATGATCATTGTTGTCACCGGCATGACACCATGATCTCCATCATCGTGTCTTCTTGAAGTTGTCTCATCATCTATTACTTCTACTACTATGGCTAACGCTTTAGCAATAAAGTAAAGTAATTACATGACGTTTATGTTGACACGCAGGTCATAAATAAATAAAGACAACTCCTATGGCTCCTGCCGGTTGTCATACTCATCGACATGCAAGCCGTGATTCCTATTACAAGAACATGATCAATCTCATACATCACATATATCATTCATCACATCCTTTTGGCCATATCACATCACAAAGCATACCCTGCAAAAACAAGTTAGACGTCCTCTAATTGTTGTTTGCATGTTTTACGTGGCTGCTATGGGTTTCTAGCAAGAACGTTTCTTACCTACGCAAAAACCAAAACGTGATATGCCAATTGCTATTTACCCTTCATAAGGACCCTTTTCGTCGAATCCGATCCGACTAAAGTGGGAGAGACAGACACCCGCTAGCCACCTTATGCAACTAGTGCATGTCAGTCGGTGGAACCAGTCTCACGTAAGAGTACGTGTAAGGTCGGTCCGGGCCGCTTCATCCCACAATGCCACCGAATCAAGATTGGACTAGTAACGGTAAGCATATTGAACAAAATCAACGCCCACAACTACTTTGTGTTCTACTCGTGCATAGAAACTACGCATAGACCTAGCTCTGATACCACTGTTGGGGAACGTAGCATAAATTCAAAATTTTCCTACGTGTTACCAAGATCTATCTATGGAGTCATCTAGCAACGAGGGAGGAGTGGATCTACATACCCTTGTAGATCGCGCGCGGAAGCGTTCAAGAGAACGGGGTTGATGGAGTCGTACTCGTCGTGATCCAAATCACCGATGATCCTAGCGCCAAACGGATGGCACCTCCGCATTCAACACACGTACGGAGCAGCGATGTCTCCTCCTTCTTGATCCAGCAAAGGGGGAGGAGAGGTTGATGGAGATCCAGCAGCACGATGGCATGGTGGTGGAAGTAGCGGGATTCCAACAGGGCTTCGCCAAGCGCTGCGGGAGGAGGGAGATGTGTCATGGGAGGGAGAGGGAGGCGCCAGGGCTTAGGTGCGGCTGCCCTCCCTTCCCCCCACTATATATAGGGACAAGAGAGAGGGGGGCGCAGCCTTGGCCCTTCCTCCAAGGAAGGGTGCGGCCAGGGAGGAGTCCATCCTCCCCAAGGCACCTAGGAGGTGCCTTCCCCCTTTAGGACTCTTTCTTTCCCTTATCTCTTGGCGCATGGGCCTCTTGGGGTTGGTGCCCTTGGCCCATATAGGCCAAGGCGCACACCCCTACAGCTCATGTGGCCCCCTGGGGCAGGTGGACCCCCTTGGTGGACCCCCGGACCCCTTTCGGCACTCCCGGTACAATACCGATAATGCGCGAAACTTTTCCGGCGACCAAAACAAGACTTCCCATATATAAATCTTTACCTCCGGACCATTCCGGAACTCCTCGTGACGTCCGGGATCTCATCCGGGACTCCAAACAACTTTCGGGTTACCGCATACTAATATCTCTATAACCCTAGCGTCACCGAACCTTAAGTGTGTAGACCCTACGGGTTCGGGAGACATGCAGACATGACCGAGATGACTCTCCGGTCAATAACCAACAGCGGGATCTGGATACCCATGTTGGCTCCCACATGTTCCACGATGATCTCATTGGATGAACCACAATGTCAAGGACTTAATCAATCCCGTATACAATTCCCTTTGTCTAGCGGTACGATACTTGCCCGAGATTCGATCATCGGTATCCCGATACCTTGTTCAATCTCGTTACCGGCAAGTCTCTTTACTCATTTCGTAACACATCATCCCGTGATCAACTCCTTGATCACATTGTGCACATTATGATGATGTCCTACTGAGTGGGCCCAGAGATACCTCTCCGTTTACACGGAGTGACAAATCCCAGTCTCGATTCGTGCCAACCCAACAGACACTTTCGGAGATACCTGTAATGTACCTTTATAGCCACCCAGTTACGTTGTGACGTTTGGCACACCCAAAGCACTCCTACGGTATCCGGGAGTTGCACAATCTCATGGTCTAAGGAAATGATACTTGACATTAGAAAAGCTTTATCATACGAACTACATGATCTTGTGCTAGGCTTAGGATTGGGTCTTTGTCCATCACATCATTCTCCTAATGATGTGATCCCGTTATCAATGACATCCAATGTCCATGGTCAGGAAACCGTAACCATCTATTGACCAACGAGCTAGTCAACTAGAGGCTTACTAGGGACATGGTGTTGTCTATGTATCCACACATGTATCTGAGTTTCCTATCAATACAATTCTAGCATGGATAATAAACGATTATCATGAACAAGGAAATATAATAATAACTAATTTATTATTGCCTCTAGGGCATATTTCCAACAGGCCCGCAGTGCGAAGCCGCTGAACACAAAGATCTGTCCGGGGAGAAAAGTCTCATCCTGGACTGCATCTCTATCGATGATCGTAGGAGCCATCAAGCCTAACGGCGACGACACAGAGGAGCTCTCAATGAAAGCACCAATGTCGGTGTCAAAACCGGCGGATCTCGGGTAGGGGGTCCTAAACTGTGCGTCTAAGGAAGATGGTAATAGGAGGCAGGGGACACGATGTTTTACCCAGGTTCGGGCCCTCTTGATGGAGGTAAAACCCTACGTCATGCTTGATTTATTTTTGATGATATGAGTATTACAAGAGTTGATCTACCACGAGATCGGAGAGGCTAAACCCTAGAAGCTAGCCTATGGTATGATTGTCTGTTGCCCTACGGACTAAAACCCTCTGGTTTATATAGACACCGGAGGGGGCTAGGGTTACACAAGGTCGGTTACAAAGGAGGAGATATACATATCCGTATTGCCTAGCTTGCCTTCCACGCCAAGTAGAGTCCCATCTGGACATGGGACGAAGTCTTCAATCTGGTATCTTCATAGTCCAACAGTCCGGCCAAAGGATATAGTCCGGCTGTCTGGAGACCCCCTAATCCAAGACTCCCTCAGGGGTCCTGTTGATCGGGAGGGATCTGGCGTACCGCAAAACGGAGGAAACGGACCTCCTACGGTCGAAACGGGGGTCCTGTTGATCGGGACAGGTGTGGCGTACCGCAAAACGGACGAAGACCTCCTACGGTCGAAACGGGGGTCCTGTTGATTGGGAGGGGTGTGGCGTACCGCAACGGACGAAACGGACTTGTGTTGGAGCGCTATGGTCGAAATGGGGGTCCTGTTCATCGGGAGGGGTGTGGCGTACCGCAAAATGGGACTCCACGGGATACTGTTCATCTCCACCGTCGACCTCCTCCATACTATTTCACAATATATGTTTTACTTGTGATTGTTATGCTTCTTTGTTTCTATACATGTTAGAATGGTGGAAAGATCCCTCATGAATATCAAGCGAATTGCCATCCCCGATGTTGCACCTTCGCACGTCAAGTACGTCTAGTAGTGGGCTCATAAAATTGGGGTGCTGCTAGGTGTCCTTGAACTAAAGGGTTCATGTCGGACACGGACATGCACTGCATCAGGTTAGCTTGACAAGGCTATCAAAATGGTTTTGGGCCTTGTGGCAAAGAAGGTTGGGGGCCGGGGTATGAGATACCTACCCGACCGACAGGACTCATATGGAGACACAATTAGCAAGGAGTTTCTTACCGGATAGACATGTTGTCTAGCAGTGATGCTAAAGCTCACTAGTCGCATGTGCTAGTCGGATCCTGAATCACTGAGAGTTTGCGGAGGGATGCTGACTTCAGTGGGAGTATTTTTGTTTAAGGCTAGAATTACAGAAACACATTGCTTAGTGATTGCATATTTTTCTGTGGTAGAGCAATGGCACCACCTGCTCAGCCCAACTTTGCATTGAAATCAATTCTGGAAAAGGATAAAGTGAATGGAACAAACTTTACTACCTAGTATAAAAATTTGAGAATTGTTCTCAAGCATGATAAAAAGGAAAATGTTCTAGAGGATCCGCTTCCACAGGAACCTGCCGATAATGCTAGTACCACAACCAAGAATTCCTACCAGAAACTCGTTGATGAATCAAATGAGATCAGCTGCCTCATGCTGGCTTGTATGGAGCCCGATTTGCAGCAGCATTTCGAAGACGTTGGGGCTTTCGATATGGTCGAGAATCTCAAGAGCATGTTTCAGGTGCTGGCTAGGAAGGTGATCCACTAAGCCCGCATGTGATCAAGATGATTGGATATGTGCAAGCTTCGGATCGGTTGGGCTTCCCGTTCTTGGATGAGCTGGCTACTGAAGCAGTTCTGGGTTCTCTTCCGCCCAGCTATGGGACGTTCATCTCGAACTATCATATGCATGGCATGGATAAGAAGCTCACTGGATTGCATGGGATGCTCAAAGTGGCAGAGCATGATATTAAGAAAGGCGTGCATCAAGTGTTGATGGTGCAGAAATTGGCTAAGTTCAAGAAGAGTTGGTCTAAGAAGAAGGCTAAGGCAAAGGGCACGAAGATGGTAACCTCCGCTGCTGCGCCCAAGTCTGGACCGGACTCAAAGACCATTTGCTATCATTGCAAGGAAACTGGTCATTGGAAGAGGAACTGTAGCAAGTGGCTTGCAGAGCATGGCAAGAAGGCCGGGAATGCCGCTTCAGGCAAAGGTACACTTGTTGCATATGTTATAGACATTTACCTTGCTGACATACCTAGTAGCTCTTGGGTATTTGATACCGGATCGGTTGTTCATATTTGCAACTCGATGCAGGGGCTGGTAAGAACTAGGCATGTGGCACAAGGGGAGATTGACATCAGGGTCGGCAACAAAGCAAGAGTTGCTGCGTTGGAGGTCGGCACGATGTAGCTCCAACTTCCTTTTGGATTTATTTTGGAATTGAATAATTGTTATTACATTCCTGCACTTAGTCGGAACATTATTTCTGCCTCATGCTTGATGAGTCAGGGTTATGAATTCAATTTAAAGGACAATGGTTGTTCGATTTATTTGAATGGTATGTTCCACGGCTATGCACCCATTGTTGATGGGTTATTTATATTGAATCTAGAACAAGAACCGGTCTATAACGTGAATGTCAAGAGGCATAAGCCCAATGAGATAAATCCGACATACTTCTGGCATTGCCGGCTTGGACACATTAGTCTGAAACATATGAAGAAGCTCCATTATGATGGACTCCTAAGTTCGACCAACTTTGGGTCATTCGAGACATGCGAATCATGCTTGCTCGGCAAGATGACTAAGTCTCCTTTCACAAAGAGTTGCGAGAGGGCATCCGAGCTGTTGGAACTGATACACAGTGATGTGTGCGGACCAATAAGCACGACTACCAGAGGTGGCTATCAGTACTTCGTGACTTTTACCGACGACTTGAGTAGACATGGATATATCTATTTGATGAGGCACAAGCCAGAGACTTTTGAAAAGTTCAAAGAGTTTCAAAACGAGGTGGAGAATTAGCTCAGCAAGACTATAAAAATTCTATGATCTGATCGTGGAGTTTGATGATCATCTGAAAAGCAGAGGTATAGTACCCCAACTCACACCTCCGGGTACGCCATAGAGAAATGGTGTATCGGAACAGAGAAATCGCACCTTGTTGGACATGGTTCGATCTATGACGAGTAAGTCGGATTTACCCTTGTCATTCTGGGGATACGCTCTAGAAGCTGCAGCTTTCACACTTAACAGGGTACCATCAAAATCCGTAGATAAGACACCACATGAGATGTGGACCGGGAAGAGTCCTAGTTTGTCTTTTCTAAAGATTTGGGGTTGTGAAGCATTTTTCAAGAAAGTTATGTCAGACAAGCTTAAACCCAAGTCGGATAAATGCATATTCGTGGGATATCCGAGGGAAACCTTGGGATATAACTTCTACAATTGGGAAGAGAACAAAGTGTTTGTTGCTTGGAACAGGGTTTTCCTTCAGAAAGAGTTTCTCAGTCGAGAGGCCAGTGGGAGGACAGTCCGACTCGAAGAAATTCGAGGACCACTCGGGGACGGCTCGGCTGGTGATGAGATCATACCGGAGTCAGTCAGGGAACCCGTAGTGGAAGCGGCACCGGAACAACCGAGGTCGGAAAGATTGCGCAGAGTGTGCAATGTATTGTTGCTAGAAAGCGACGAGTCGGCCTCATATGCGGAAGCGATGGTGAGCCCAGATTCCGAGGCATGGCTGGATTCCATGAGATCCGAGTTAAAGTCCATGGATGAGAATCAAGTTTGGGACTTGGTTGATCCGCCGCCGGGCGTAACAGCCATTGGTTGCGAATTGGTCTTTAAAAGGAAAACTGATGTGGATGGAAATGTTTAGATCCACAAAGCTCGGCTTGTCGCTAAGGGTTATGGACAAGTTCAAGGAATTGACTACGACGAGACTTACTAGCCGGTAGCGATGTTTAAGTCGGTGAGGATCGTACTAGATATAGCTGCGTATTTCGATTACAAGATATGGCAGATGGATGTCAAGACAGCTTTCCTTCACGGAAATTTAACCGAGGACGTGTATATGATACACCCCGAGGGTTTTGTCGATCCGACTAGCACTAGTAAGGTATGCAAGCTCAAGATATTCATTTATGGGTTGAGGCAAGCATCTCAGAGCTGGAACATTCATTTTGATGAGGTCGTCACTGGTTTCGGCTTCATCAAAAGCGAAGAGGAGTCTTGTTTATACAAGAAGTTAAGTGGGAGCTCTATAGTGTTTGGTCTTGTATATGGATGACATACTACTGATCAGAATTGATATTTCGATTCTGAACTCAGTCAAGGAGTCATTGAATAGCAAGTTTTCGATGAAGGACCTTGGTGAGGCAATGTACATTTTAGGCATTAAGATCTATAGAGATAGATCAAGGAGGCTCCTCGACTTAAGCCAGAGCACGTACATAGATAAAGTGTTGAAGCGGTTCAACATGAGTGAGGCAAAGAAAGGGTTCTTGCCACTCTCACATGGTATAAGGCTAAGCGAGACTCAGAGTCCTTTGACATCTGATGAGCGAAGCAGCATGAGTAGGATTCCATATGCCTCGGCAATCGGATCCATCATGTATGCCATGATATGTATGCGGCCCGATGTTGCTTTTGCAATAAGCCTAACAAGTAGATACTAGGCCAACCCAGGTGAGAGTCACTGGGCAGAAGTAAAGACTATTTGAAGTACCTAAAAAGGACTAAAGAGATGTTCCTAGTTTATGGAGGTAAGGAAGAGCTCGTCATAAGGGGTTACGCCGATGATAGTTTCCAAACCGACAAACCTGATTGTCAAACACAGTCCGGATTCGTGTACGTCATGAACGGAGGAGCAGTGAGCTGGATGAGTTCCAAGCAAAGGAAGGTGTTTGGATCCGGAACTTTCTGGATGATCTTTGTATTTTCCCAGCCTCGATAAAACCATTGGACCTTTATTGTTATAATTCTGGTGCCATCGCACAAGCCAAGTAGCCGAGGAATCACCACAAGGTCAGACACATAGATCGGAAATATCACCTGATATGAACGATCATAAAGAGTGGTGATGTAGAGTTATGCAAAATTCACACAGATGTAAATGTTGTGGATCCGTTAACTAAGCCGCTTCCATTCGATGTCTATTTGATTGACTCTAGTACAAGTGGGAGACTGTTGGAGATATGCCCTAGAGGCAATCATGTATGATGATATTTCCTATGTGTTTATGAATAAAGATAGTCCTTGGTCATTATCAATGATATGTATCAGCAAGTACGTGACTTGTTTGCGGGACTATGCATTGTGTGATGACTGTCCTAAAAGTTCCCTACTCGAAAGGGCTGCGTGGACGCGCAGCCAACTAGAGTAGCACATGACACAGTCGATGGCTTGGTCTCACTAGCCATGGAGCATTGGATGCTAACCGGATAATATGGACTTGGAAGGATCTGGTCGGATTCGACGTAGTCGGGTCCGAGTCGAGATAAGGTCCGAGTCAGACAGACCCAACTAGGAGACGCAGCAATATGTCATATGTGAGTCCCTAGTACAACATATGTTCTATGTCCTAAGACCTAAGCTGACGCATGTACTCGGGATGGTGACAGACTTGCTTTGGGCCGACCAAACGCTACTCCGTAACTGGGTAGTTATAAAGGTAGGTTTCGGGTTTGTCCAGAACCATGCTGCGAGACGTGGTCGAGCAAGATGGGATTTGCCCCTCCGATCAGGAGAGATATACTCTGGGCCCCTCGCGTGATCCGACCAGGATAAGCATGGCCATGCGACAAGGATTATGAGATAATCCTGTTTGTGGTCGGCATCACTTGAACGAGAAAGAGGTCGGCCTAGCACAAGGATGACAGACTCGCCTTGAGCTCGACAACATATATCGTGTGGCAAAAGGAACGGAAGTATGATGTACAGGTTCGCTAACCAGCTTCATAGTCTGCTTGGTGTTCGGCATGCCTTGCTAGAGGCTGCTACCGACCGTGCAGTTCGGAGGTGATCCGAACTGCGAACCAGCCAACTTGAACCTAAGGGGTCGCGTGCTTAAGGGAAGGAACCTACGAGGTCGGATTCGAGGGCAGTGGTCGGATGTGATCCGAACTGTATTCGGATTATGGCCGAGTAGACATATGGGCTTTAGGGTCCGTGCGAGGCCCAAGTGTTGAGACCGCGATGGACGCCTATATATAGTGGAGGTGCCGCACACTCACGCGGTTGATCGCTTCAGCGCTGTCACTAGGGTTTGCATGTGTCGCGAATTGACACCTCCACTCGCCGCCGGTTGTGTGTTCGGACCTAGCAGTCCGTCACACGATGTTCTTCCTGCACACGCGGAAATGGTTAGAGGTGGTGCACTTGCGCTGCTCCGGCGAATCTGTACGTGGGAACTGACCACCGGTTGTACGAGGGAGATCGGACGAGGAGGAGACGATCCACGCGGACGCGCTGCACCAGCTCTTCTTCTGCTGCACGGCACTATGCGTCTAGTGGTAACGAACTGTGGTCCATCTCCCGTAGCATGTTCTTGGTTGTTCTGCGCGTAGGAAGTTTTAATTTGCAGTTGATGCACCCTACCTTAGATCCCAACAATTGTCTCCCAGTAGCGACGGCATACATCGACATGGATGTATGGCCTCTTGCGATGGTCGGCCGCTGGCGGCGCCATCTAGAATGTTGGCGCCATAGGTGGCGGAGACGGCGGAGGAGAAGGCGGTGTGGGCATGGCCGATCTGCTGGAGTGGTGTCGGCCCGAGGAGGACCCGGCTTCGCAATTTTGCTTCCCCTTGATCCAATGCTGGCCCATGGCTTCGGCAGCGAGGTGGGCGAGTGGAGCATGACGGTCGGGAGGTGGCTAGGGTTTGCTCCTGTCGGTAATGGAGGAGGCAGGCCGGCTTGGAAGTGGAAGCTGTGGACTGGCCGGTCCATGGCTTCCACATTAAGAAGGACGGAAACGCCACGCCCGTGTCAATGATATTCGGGCCCCACCATGCATGTGCATTTAATTGGGGCGGTGCAGGTAGGTCGACGGCCGCCACACATCCCTGTCGGATGTGGGGTTCCGGCAAACCCTTAAGGTTCGAACACTGGGGTGCGCGCGAAGTCTTTTCCTCCCACCAATCTACGCCCTAGCATGCTAAGATCTCGCGGACGAACTCGACGAACTCGCAACACAGAAAGACACAAGATTTATACTGGTTTGTGACACCGTTGTGGCGTAATACCCTACTCCAGTGTGGTGGTGGTGGATTGCCTCTTGGGCTGATGATGAACGATACAAGGGGAAGAACAGCCTCTTGAGGGCGAGGTGTTCTCGTGCTTGGCTAACTTGTGTGGGTTGGGATGATCTTAATGATCCGTCCCTGCCTATGGTGGTGGCTAGTCCTATTTATAGAGGCCCTGGTCCTCTTCCCAAATATTGAGCGGGAAGGGAGCCAACAACGGCGGGCAAATTTGAAGGGGGACAGCTAGTACAAGCTATCCTGACAAAGGTGGTCTCCGCCTGCGAAAGGCTCTGGTGGTGACGATGTCTTGGGCTCCACGATGACCTCCGTCTTTCCGTCCTTCTGGTCTTGGTCTTGTTGCACCGATATGGCAACCTTTGCCTGATGCCTCAGTACTCCTCGCCTGCGCTGGCCCCCTTAGCACCAAAGAGGAAACAAGGACCCTGCGCGCGCTGGCGCCCGCCTGGTGTCGATCATCATGGCTCACGTCATGAGAGCCTCGTGAGGTTTGCCTTGCCTTGTTACCTCCGCCCCTCGTGAGCCTGCCCGACTAGGCCACTCCAGAGGAGGTCTTGTGTCGTCCTCCTACCGAGGCTTGGCCCCTCGCGAGGGTCTTGGATGCCTTGTTGATGAAGATGGGTCGTACGGCCTACTGGCTTAGCCACGTCATGGGCCACAGGCAGGCAAGTCTAGGGACCCCCGTTCCCAGAACGCAGGCAGTAGCCCCCGGGCCCAAGGTGCGCTCGGGCTTGGCTTCGCGGCAAAGCCAAGGGTCAAGTTCGAAGCACCGCGGGCCCCCAAAAGCATGCGGCCTCGGTTGAAGCATGTTGGTTGATTGGACATGGGCGTCTCCGCTTCCCCATGCTGCCTTTGAATCCGCCTGGCTATGCGGCCCCCGCCTCTTACATAGTTATTCTTCCTTCCCCATGCCTGGCTCTTCCAATCTCCCTGCTTCCTCGAGGCCCTGCTCTGCCCTCCCAATCTGACTTGCGCTCTGCCTGCTTCACCGCCATGGCGTCGAAACAAGCCGAAAAGGGGAAGAAACATCTGTCTCCGCCAACTGCGCCTCCATCCTTTGAGCCGGCGCTCGGCCGGCCTCGGGTGCGCAACGACAAGGCCATGGACAAGGTGCACCCCATGCTTGCCTCCAGTTTCAATGAGTGGGGAGATACGGTGGCTTGGCCCGCGTCTCACACTCGCATGGCTCGGGCAGTCACCGAGGTTCCGATCTTCATAGAGGCCCTCTGGGCTGGCCCGATTCCTCCCTTCTCCGCCTTCTTCAACGCGGTGCTCGAGCATTATTAGATCCACATGCTCCATCTCGACCCTCAATCTGTGACCCTTCTTGCCGTCTTCGCTTTCTTATGCGAGGCCATGGTGGGCATCGCTCCTTCTGTGGCACTCCTCCGCCACTTCTTCTCGTTGCATCTCACCGATCGCCGGGAGAGCTCGAGGTGCGTGAGCTTCCAGGCCGTGGTCGCGATGGCGGGCGCGGGGACCGACTTCGAGCTTCCTTCATTCACGAGCGAGTTCCGTATTCGATGGGTGTTTGTTGACACTAGCGTGCTCAACCCTCTGCTCTAAGTTCCGGCAGGGCCCGTTGTTCCAAACTCCGGCTGGGGCCATAAGAAGCTCACGAGCCCCCACCTTGCCCCCGTCTGGGCCAGGCTGAGGTGGTTGAAGGACCTCGAGGTGACTGCGCCCATGGTGGTGAAGGAGTTCGTTCGGCGCCGAGTCGCTCCACTTTAGGGCCACTCCCGCCCGATGTGGGACTTGCTCCGCAGCCAGGACAACATGATGTTTCAGGAGAAGGGGCTTCCTCTTGCGCGTGGCAAACAATGCTCATGGTCCTATCGGGTGTCCCCCTGCCGGAGGAGATGCCCAAGAACAGCTACCTGTTGTACCGCTGCGAGAACAAAGCCGCATTAGCCGCGAACATGCCTTCCTTTGATGAGTGGGGGCTGCGCCCAATCGGCTTGGTTTGGCCCCGCGAGAACCCCGTCATCGTGGTTCCCATCCTCGCTGTCGGTGCTGAGCTCGCCCCAGGTGACGATGCGGGAGAGCAAGCTCCGACGGGGGCCGGCGGCTCGAGTGCTCAGGAGCACATGCCGAGTGGTGATCCGGGGGCGTCGTCCTCGGCGGCGTTGCTACGTCTTGAGCTTGCGTTGGTTTTCCCCGAAGAGGAAGGGATGATGCAGCAGAGTAGCGTAAGTATTTCCCTTAGTTTTTGAGAACCAAGGTATTAATATAGTAGGAGGCCACGCTCAAGTCCCTCGTACCTGCACAAAACGATAGCTACTCGCAACCAACGCGATTTGGGGTTGTCAATCCCTTCACGGTCACTTACGAGACTGAGATCTGATAGATATAGTATTTTTGGTATTTTTGATATAAAGATGCAAAGTAAAAAAGTAAAGGCAAAGTAAAAAGCAAAGCAAGATTAAAGTGATGGAGATTGATATGATGAGAATAGACCCGGGGGCCATAGGTTTCACTAGTGGCTTCTCTCAAGAGCATAAGTATTCTACGGTGGGTTAACAAATTACTGTTGAGCAATTGACAGAATTGAGCATAGTTATGAGAGTATCTAGGCATGATCATGTATATAGGCATCACGTCCGTGACAAGTAAACCGAAACGATTCTGCATCTACTACTATTACTCCACTCATCGACCGCCATCCATCATGCATATAGAGTATTAAGTTAAAAACAGAGTAACGCTTTAAGCAAGATGACATGATGTAGAGAGATAAATTCATGCAATATGAAATAAACCCCATCTTGTTATCCTCGATGGCAACGATGCAATACGTGCCTTGCTGCCGCTTCTGTCACTGGGAAAGGACACCGCAAGATCGAACCCAAAGCTAAGCACTTCTCCCATGGCAAGAACTACCAATATAGTTGGCCAAACTAAACAGAAAATTCGAAGAGACTTGCAAAGATAACCAATCATACATAAAAGAATTCAGAGAAGATTCAAATATTATTCATAGATAGACTTGATCATAAACCCACAATTCATCGGTCTCAACAAAACACCGCAAAACCAAGATTACATCGAATAGATCTCCACGAGAGAGGGGGAGAACTTTGTATTGAGATTCAAAAAGAGAGAAGAAGCCATCTAGCTACTAACTACGGACCCGAAGGTCTGAGGTAAACTACTCACACATCATCGGAGGGGCTAGGATGATGTAGAAGCCCTCCGTGATGACGGCCCTCTTCCGGCGGAGCTCCAGAACAGGCCCCAAGATGGGATCTCGTGGATACAGAAAGTTGCGGCGGTGGAATTAGGTTTTTGGCTCCTGTTCTGATCGTTTGGGCGTATGTATGTATATATAGGAGGAAGGAGTACGTCGGTGGAGCACCGAGGGGCCCACGAGGCAGGGGGCGCGCCCTAGGGGTGGCGCCCCCTCCCTCGTGACCTCCTCTTTGACTCCTTGGAGTAGGGTCCAAGTCTCCCGAATCACGTTCGGTGAGAAAATCACGTTCCCGAAGGTTTTATTCCGTTTGGACTCCGTTTGATATTTTGTTTCAAAACACTGAAACAGGCAAAAAACAGCAATTCTGGGCTGGGCCTCCGGTTAATAGGTTAGTCCCAAAAATAATATAAATGTGGAAAATAAAGCCCAATATAGTCCAAAACAGTAGATAATATAGCATGGAGCAATCAAAAATTATAGATATGTTGGAGACGTATCAGGCCTGCGACCCCCCTCCTGAGGCGTCGGTTGCTGAGGAGCCGCGGCGTGTGGCTCCTGAGGATGAGGATCTAGGAGCCTCGGGAGGTTGCAGCGAGAGGGCGCTGGGCTGTTCGCCACGACCGGGCTCCCCTGAAGCCATCCCTCTCAGTTCTTCTTCGGCTCCGCCGCGCACCGGCTATCACGTCAAGCGCTTCGATCATCTTTGTGTGGACTTCGAGGAGCTCCGCAAGAGGAAGGGATCCCCTAGCGGCAGCAATATATTGGTGGAGCTCCGCAAAAGTACATTGCCATTGACGCGTAAGCATCTTATTGCCATGGCTTCTTGCGTGTGGTCTTTTTATCCTGACGTCTGTCCTTCAGGGCTCTCTCCATTAAAGCTGTTGCGTCTTCCGAGAGGCGGCCTCCTCCTTCATCGACTCCCCCATCGGCCTTGAGCGTTCCTGGCCTGTTTGCCGCCCCAGGAGCGGGGTCGGTCGGGCGCGCGTCCCCGCCTTTGTGGCGCGCTGAGTCCACGGTTTGGCCGCCCCTCCTCCACGGTCTGGCGTGGAGCTGGGCTGGCGTGCCCAAGACTCCTCTTTTGCTCATGAACAACCGCTGGTTGACTTCGATCTTCGGTTCCTCTTCAAGCGGCAAGCCCCAATCAGCTTGGGCTCCTCGCGAGGACGGGCTGGCGTCAGGCGCGGTGTCAGCCCCGAGTCCCCTGCCGGGAGGTAGCAAGCCACTTGGCAGGTGGAGGACGAGGTGGGTCGAGCATTCGAGCGCAGGCGGAGCGTAGTTCGCCATGAGCTCTTCCAGGAGGCGATGGGTGCGATGAGCCGCCTCGGTGAAGAGCTCGCTGCTGCCGACTCGCGTCTTGAGGCTGAAGGTCTCCAACTGTTGGAGAAGCGGCGCAAGCTGAGGGTGGCCATCAACCTCAGTCGCTATCAGCGTGAGCTCAAGAATGTGAAGGCCGAGGCGTCCCTCAAGATCACCCATGAAGCCCGCTCGCGAGCCTTGGAAGAGGATCGCGAGGCTAACTGCCGTCGCGAGGCTGCGGAGGAGCGCGCGCGGGGGCTCCAGGCCTGGAGCGCGTCCCTTGAGCAGCAGGTGGAGGTGCGCGGGGCCGCTCTTGCATCGCTGAAGGGGACGCCTGCGGAGGAAGAGGAGTTCCGGAAGTGCGAGGAGGCGCTGGCCCTAGAAGCAGTGGAGCGCAGCCTCGAGCTCGAGCAACTGGAGACGAGGGAGCGTCAAGTTGCTCAAGTAGAAGATGCCGTTGGGGCCGGCGAGGCTGGAGTCGAGGAGGAGACCAATCTCCGGGTGGCCAAGGTTCGCGCAGATCTTGAGGGCAGGTACGACTTGAAGCTGCAGCTCGTGGGTGTGGAGGATGCTGGCAGGGCCGCCGCCCTCAGGCCCAGGTTGGATGAGGCTGAGAGGCGCGCGGAGGCCACGGCCGCCGCCCTGGTTACAACGTAGGCGGACTTGGCCTCCGTCCGCGTCGAGCTGCTTTCTCTCTGGAACCGAGTTGATGATGTCGAGGCCGTCGCACAGCGAAACAGGGAGGAAGTGCTCCAGCGCTGGACTCTGGAGCGCGAGCATGCTCCTATGCTTCAAGACCTCCGGAACAGGGCCAACACTGCCCTGGGTTACATCTGCGACGAGAATGCTCTAGCCCCTCACTCGAGTGACTATGCCAGCCACCTGACCTTCTTTACTGAGGTGGTGATGCGCCTAGAGGCTCGATCTGCTAGAGCTCGCCAGCTTGTGGAGGAAAGGGGTCGCGGCATGCTTGAGCGCGCTTTCTGCCGTGTCTTCAGCCACCTTCTGAATGCCGACCCCAACTTCGATTTTGACGCCACCATTGCCCCCGTACACACGGCAGTCCGGGGCGACCTGGCGAGTTGGGTAGAGGTCAATGTGGATGTGTTGGTCAGGGCCTTCACCTCGGAGGATGACGCAGTGGTGGTCATCGCAGACGAAGGCGACATGGTCGACAACGGCGATGGGGGCGTCACCGACAGCGGCGATGATACCGACGAAGACGATGACGACGTGAGCGACGCGTCCGCGGGTGATGTAGCGAGTGATATTTCTGGCTGATCCCATGTTCTCATGTCGTTTCATCCTGCATGCAAAACTCGGGCGTGGCCCTCGGAAGACTCATAAGAGCATTTTGAGAGAGGGAGCCCCTCATGTAAGCAAATTGTAGTTTTTACTTTCCTATGCGACGTGGCTATGTGTACTCGTGAACTCGTGGAGCCGGGGGCGAGTTTTCCATCGTGGTTTACCTTAGTCAGCATCAGCTTCGAGCTGGGTCATGCAGTGATGAGTTTCTGAGGATCCTGCGGAGCTTATCGCCCCATCTAAGGGGGCCCGACAAGAGGTGAGCACCAGCCGCAGTGCTGGCACATGCTTGACGAGCGTGCGCTTCGCGCGGTCCAGGTCGCAAGGAGTTTGCGAGGGAAAGGCGATGGACATGAGTCCCAAACCAAGCGAGATCCAGAAGGCAAGAAATGGCTCGAACGAGAAAAGGCACCCCCCGCGCGCATCGATAAAAAATGGCTTCAACTTAAATCCAGATCCAGAAAGCAAAACCACTGAAAGAGAGATACAAAGCAAAAGGCCGCGTCCAGCACCTAGTCTAGTCTTCTGGTCTTCAATTCTTCTCACCAGCGCGGAGCTAAGTGCTACTACTAGGCGTGGGAGGGAGCCCCAGGGCTTGAGGCCGGCACTCCTGAGACTCCGGGGCATGTATAGCCCCAACTCATTATTACATGAGAGTGTCACGGGCGGTGAGCTTCACAAGCACTGGACCTTCTTCACACGAACCGGCCTTGCTTCATATCACCAAACGAGGGCCCCGCCTTGCGCCGCCCCTGACCACCTTTGTGCCAATCGGTCACCAGGACGACACAAAAGAGGAAAAGGGGATGCCAGCGGTTCCCTCGGCGACCACAGGTCCTCTGCCGGGGAAGGGTCGTCGAACCTACCCGGCAGAGGGCCTACCTCCGGGTATCCCCTGGCCTTGCACGCTTTGGGCAGGGGCCTGGCTCCCGACCCCTTTCCTGCTGCCCCCAGCACGATCCTCTCGCCGTCAGGGAGGCCGCCGAGCTGGGGCCACCGGACGTGGCGGCGATCTGTTCCTCCTGCGACTCATGGTTAGCGCAAGCTTGCTCCTGAGGGATTAGGGGTACCCTATAGTGGTCGTCGCACACGCAGTCGTGGTGGTTCCCCGGCAGCCCCTGGAAGGCTTCGACTCCTAACGTCCCTTCTTCCCAATCTTCTCCAACGAACGATCCGGGGTCATCCTCCCGTGTGTACTCCTGGTCCGTCATGCGGGGCACGTAGGCTTCCGAGGCTGTTACCCCAAACACCTCGCCGTGATGCCCCACACTCCATGTCGCCCGACCCAGCATGACATCGTGGGGGTGATAGCGCAGTGTCCCACTTGGGCCATGGAAGGCGACGCTTGCGCTCATGCTTGTTGCGGGCGGTATGGGGGCGGCAGAGCCCTCGATGCCGCCGTCCATGCTAGTGTTGATGACGCCCCCTGGCGCACCTGACGGTGGGTGGTGGCGGCATGGTCCTCCGTGAATCCCCGCAGTGGCATGAGGAGGGAGCTAATGGCAGAACGGTGGGGCTCCCAAGGCCGCCGCGTCCAGCAGCTCGACAACGTGTTCCAGCAGTGTGTCTCGGCCGCTTTCCATCAGCCGGCACCGCGGCAGCTCCCTTGCCACAGTGAGTGCTACCCGCGTGTTTGCCTGTTCCCGCCATGAGTACGACACCGTTGCCGCGGTGTGGCATGCTGCTCTAGCAGCGGCTCGCACTTGCCGTGGAGTGAGGGTAGATGATGCCTGGCAGCGTCGCCCGAACCCCGTAGGATTGGACGGCGCTCGTGCGGCCTGGAGCGCGGGGTTGAGGTCTTCATAGGCGGGTGGCGCCGACCGGGCTGGCCAGGCTGCCCAGCAGTCGGAGTTAGCTCTTGGGTCGTCAGACATCATGGCCGCGGAGCGTCTGCAAGTCGATTGGTGAAGAAGAAGCTCAGGCGCACCCCTACCTGGTGCGCCAAATGTCGAATGTGGGGTTCCGGCAAACCCTTAAGGTTCAAACACTGGGGTGCGCGTGAAGTCTTTTCCTCCCACCGATCTACGCCTTAGCTTGCTAAGATCTCGCGGACGAACTCGACGAACTCACAACACAGAAAGACACAAGATTTATACTAGTCTGGGCCACTGTTGTGGTGTAATACCCTACTCTAGTGTGATGGTGGTGGATTGCCTCTTGGGCTGATGATGAACGATACAAGGGGAAGAACAGCCTCTTGAGGGCGAGGTGTTCTCGTGCTTGGCTAACTTGTGTGGGTTGGGATGATCTTAATGATCCGTCCCTGCCTATGGTGGTGGCTAGTCCTATTTATAGAGGCCCTGGTCCTCTTCCCAAATATTGAGCGGGAAGGGAGCCAACAACGGCGGGCAAATTTGAAGGGGGACAGCTAGTACAAGCTATCCTGCCAAAGGTGGTCTCCGCCTGCGAAAGACTCTGGTGGTGACGCCATCTTGGGCTCCACGATGACCTCCGCTTGCCGTCCTTCTGGTCTTGGTCTTATTGCACCAATATGGCAACCTTTGTCTGATGCCTCGGTACTCCTCGCTTGCGCTGGCCCCCTTAGCACCAAAGTGTAAACAAGGACGCTGCGCGCGCTGGCGCCCGCCTGGTGTCGATCATCATGGCTCACGTCACGAGAGCCTCATGAGGTTTGCCTCGCCTTTTTATCTCCGCCCCTTCTGAGCCTGCCCGACTAGGCCCCTCCAGAGGAGGTCTTGTGTCATCCGCCTCGCGAGACTTGGCCCCTCGCGAGGGTCTTTGGATGCCTTGTTGATGAAGATGGGCCGTACGGCCTGCTGGCTTAGCCACGCCGTGGGCCGTAGGAAGGCAAGTCTGGGGACCCCCGTTCCTAGAATGCCAACAGTCCCCATGGCGGGCGAGGTGCCCGTCCGTTCGGCGTCCGTGTGGACGCAAACTGGGCACAAGAGTGCGCCGGAAATAGGGCGGGTCGGACACAAAACAAACCGAATTTGAGGATGCAGCCACGCGTTGGGCCGTGTCATCTATCTATTTTGGCCCAAACGGACGCGGGCGGACATGATGGGGTTGCGTGTTGGAGTTGGCCTTAGAGACAAGATACCAACTATCCTATGCGACCTTGAGAAGTTATATCCTGCAACCTTCTTTGATGTGATGGTGCATTTGGCTGTTCATCTACCTGATGTGGCACTACTTAGAGGTCTAGTACAGTATGGCTGGATGTACCCTATTGAAAGGCGGCTAGGCACTTTAAAGGGTTATGTTAGGAACAGAGCTAGACCCAAGGGTTCCATTGCAGAGGCCTACATTTCTACAGAAGTGTTGACATTCTGCTCAAAATACATTGAAACAGCTGATTAGCTTAACAAAGAGATGGGTGAAGACAATCCCGAGCTCAAAGTTTTCGATTGTTTTGTTCGAGTTACAGGGAAGAGTCGACAAGACGGCAAACCTAAAGATTTTGACAAAATGGTTTGGTATATGTTGAATAACTGTCCTGAGATTCTACCTTATATTTAGATGTTTGACGCGATCACTATGTTCTGCAGCATCTACAAAAAGGAGTTATTGCCGGAAAATCCATGAAACTTTGACAAACTGGTTATGGCAGGATTTGCCAAATGGTTCGAGAGCCATGTAAGATTTTGAATTGTATTGTTAGTTTTTTTAATATATTGAGTACATTAGATGATCAGCTTGTCTATTTTCTAACCATAGGTTTAGAAGATGTGGGAGGATGGCCAGGCAGTTAATGATGCCTTTACGCACTAGCAATGGGTCCTGATACTCGGGTAAGACATTATGAATCTTGAGTTGTTGGAGATGTGTGTTACAACACCCTTGTACACGACGAAGGTAGGAAGACACAAAACAATGCCATCATTAGCACGGATACGTATGGCAAAGAAACAACTGAAATGTATGCTAACATAATAGACATTGTTCAAATGCAGTATACACTACAAAAAAATACACTTCCGTGATGATATGTGTTTGTCACAGTAGGTCGCTTTTTTGTCATGCATGTATATCCATGAAAAATTTATGACAGAATCAAGATAGTCATACCTGTGCTGTCGTAGAAGTGTTCCATGACATTACCAAAATTATCATCACGGAAGTGTCCACTTCCATGATGATAAATTGTGCGTCACAGAAGTGCTTTCGTCAAGGGTGACCGACACATGGCATCCACCGTAACGGAACGCCTTTAAGCTATCGGGTCGGGTTTTGGATCCGATAACCCGTTAACAGCCCTGACCAATGGGGATTTTCCACATGTAAAATCATCATTGCCTAGAGGAAACACGTGTCGGCTCATCGTCGGGACATATGTCATCCACTCACTGGACAGAAGGCACCTATGACACATCAACACGTGGCATGGCCCAACAAGTTTAAATGGGCCGACCCAACTAAAGGCCCACAAGATTTTGCGGACCATAATGGCCGGCCCAGCTAAAGGCCCACAAGATTTTGCGGACCATAATGGGCTGGCCCAGCTAAAGGCCCACAAGATTTCGCAAGCCATAATGGGTCGGCCCAGGTACAGGCCCACAAGATTTTTGTGTGCCATAATAGGCCAGCCTAGGTAAAGGCCCACAAAATTCTTGCGGATCATAATGGGCCGGCCCAGCCAAATTCCCACAAGATTTCGCCGACATTAATGGGCCGGCCCAGCTGTAGGCCCACAAGATTTTGAGGACCCTAGTAGGCCGGCCCGTTAACTGGCTGCCATGTTTTGGGCCAAATGTCGGCCCATATTTGATACAGTCTATTAATGGCCTTCCATGCTCCGGGCCTAATAGTGGCCCATATGAGATCCGGCCCATTAAAAGCCTACCACTTTCTGGGCCAAATTATGGCCCAGATCAGGTCCGGCCCTTTAAGAGGTTTTGGGCCTAATTATGGCCCATATCAGATTCGGCCCGTCAACTGGACACTATGCTTTTTGGCCCACTTGCTAAAGGCCCACTTAGTAATTCGGACTGATATTAGTTTTGGCCTGTTAAGGGCCCGTTTAACATTTCGGCCCTATATTAATTTCAGCCTGTTAAAAGCCCGTCATATAGTTGGGCCTAACTACGGCCCGGTTTGCATCCGGCCTGCTCGCAGCCGATATCTGATTGGGTCGAACAAGGACCGAGACAATTTTTTGGCCTGTTAAAAGCCCGTGATTTCATTCGCACAATCATGGGTCGGGGTTCATTTCAGGCTGCTGCCGTCCCGTGATTGCATGACGACCCGATTATGTACCATAATTTTACGGTTTGGCCGGTTTACTGCGAAGACAGGATATATATACAGTAAAATAACTGCCGCATCGTGAATAAGAAAAAACCTATACTATACAATAAAGAAATTATGGCATATTACGTCCACTGGGCATCAAAGTTCGCCACTATGATAATAAAGCACAAGTAGACAGCAGATTACATACATTGGGCATCAAAGATCGCCACCAGTGCAAATAAACACGCCGACAAAATAATACACAAAACCGACAGCACTTCAATAGAGTTCAAGAAAGGTTAGCCCTGCTGGGGAGCTGCAGCGCAACCAACTGAGCAAGATGATGAGACTGTGCTTGTTCAACACTTATATCTTCCTCACTCTGAAAGATAAACAAGCAGACAGATGACAGGTTTTGCACATAAAAGTATCAGTGCTGAAAATTCATCACATTTCTTACTGACGAATAAAGTGACACAGTTTAAATTTGCATTAACACAATATGGTATTGTTCAGGTCAAGACATGGCAGGAAATGACATTGTGAAGGAGTTGGCAGCTTCACGACACCACTGGATTACAGATCAAGAACTCATAAGTATCAATGGTTAGTGTGCTGTCAATTTATACCATTTTAGATTGGCAAATAAAGAGATGGTTTAAATAATAGTAGAATGATATGACATTTTTCATAGTTAAGACATTGCAGAATATGACATTGTGCTGTAGTGGGTAGGTTCACCACACCACTGGATTACAGATGAAGAACAGAAGCATACATGCAGTGCAAAATAAGATCACTTGCTCTGTATAGTTTAATTTACATGGTATGAAGAAGGAAGTTGGTTGTACAACTGAAAACTTAAATTAAGAAAGGACAAACTTTTGTTTATGAACTACATATAATAAACTTTAAACAAGCAATTTGATGCAAACACCAAAAATAAACAGTTGTTGCAGTCATGCCAAACTAAATATATACAACAAAGTTTGAAGGCTTGAGATGGACAAACTTACATTATTGGTGAAGATAGGCTCTATAAAGGCCTTGTCCATGTTGATGGGGGGGGGGGAGGAATTCAAGAAGTTTACCACAGAATCTTCTTCAAAAGCATTGCCTTTATTCTACATTTTGTTAAGAGTAAATATAGATGTGGTAATATACGAAAAAATGGAGAATATTTAATATAAGATGAAGAGTGATGCTACATAACCAAGTAGCTATAAATGTAAGTGCAGCGATATAGGCAAAAGGTACAGCCAAGAGCAATGCACAGCTAAACTTCTTCAGTACCAACCTTATGGTAAGAGTAAATATAGATCTGATGTGTAGAAAATGGAGGGCAAAGGAAAATAAGCTGTAGAGTGATGGTACATGAACAACTACCTATCATTATAAGTACACTGATAAAGGACAGCATGTACTTACAAGAACAATGCAGTGCTGAAAAAACATTGGCATTGGATATATTCTACACTAATGTAACCATTCATACATATCAGATAATTTGGAGCGAACAATTGATAAGCAAGCTATCATGCATACTGCTGTCACATAATAAACCAGGTATGTATGCAAGTACAGTGATACATTACAATAGGTACTAACAAGAGCAAAGCAGCGGGCAGCATATTTGAGATATCCCGTCGTTCTTGTCAAACCGGAATTCTTCTTCGAGCTGATTTCCTACAAAAAAGATCCGTAAGGCACATGCGGAAAAGTAGAAGTTCAAATTGTCATGTGATTTCATAGACAGTATCTCATCCTAGGAACGAGACCAGTGCATAACAAGGTTTTTCCATTCAATGTCTTCTAAATTTAGCACAGGAGACTTCACCAGGAATTCGTTTATAGACTTGCCATCAAAGTGTTTATTTCCTCAGGTAACACCGATACTGCTGCAATGCTTCCTTGAAAAGCACAAGCAAGCTTTGCTCGTCGTGACTATCCAGATTGACCCTTGCCTAGTTACAACAATGTAATGTAAATCATTGATGTGTTCAATCAGCAGAAAACAGGAAAATAATAGCCATGAATAATAGCACTTACACGTAAGTTGGTCAGGAAGAAGTGAAAATGGTGTTTTTCTTCACAATAATCTTCCCATGATGGGAATATATGCACGTAGTCCCTAACAACATTGAAAGCATTGTCTTTTAAACTGGGAATAAATGGAATGGGGTTCCAATCTGCAGGAATTGGCCGTCTCTGAAGTTGGGATAGGTCTTTGGCCGGTGGACTTGTTGTACTTTTTGCTGGAGTGGGATTTTTCTGTGGTACAGCTGATGCTATGGCAAATGAAATCGGTATACCTTTTGCTGGAGTTCAGGTCCTGTGTGGTGGGGCTAGTGGTGTGGTTAGTGAAGTATGGGTACAGTCTGCTGGAGTCGGTCCTACATTTTGTGTCACTAGTTGTACATCCAATATAAGTGGGGTGCTGTTTGATTTCTCCGGCACCACCACGTTTTTCAAGGACTTTGCTGGTGCTCCTTCAGGTTCGGCAATCACCCTCTTCCTTTTTGATGTCTGATGCACAAGAACAACATTTGAGTGAAAAAACATGGTATGATGACAGATGGAATATGTATTAATAATGGATGGGCATGGCATCTCGACATATATGAAGAGTAAACTAAGCAGATGGCGGTGCAACAAAGTAGAAGAAATGCAAGACAACATATGCAAGATACCCGCAATCAATAAAACATTGCCAAATTAGAACAGGCACCTTGATGGGTGAACAGGACAGGCCATCTGCCTTTGACTCCTCGAGGTTAGAATAGTCATTAGGATCATATTCTGAACAAGAATCAATAGGTGGTGAGCGTATGAGTTTCATTGCATCCAGAATGGCACTCAATGCCTTGGTGCCAATTTTGTAAGTCATTGCAGTGTTTAGCTTCAAGAGTGGACTGCTACTAGTGTGACACAAAGCAGCTACACAGATCATAGTGTAGATATAACGGGAAAACCTTAAGCATCAGAGTAAAAACAGCAAAGTGGAACTTGCTGGAATATATGTGCTATTATTGCCGGTATGGCTAGAAAGGCTTCGGATACCAGCTCTCTTCAAGTGAAGGTGCGGTACTGTTAATATCAATGTAACTCTCAAAGGCGACACAGCTCCCCGCATTTCCTTGCTATTATTATAGGATTCAAGTGGGAAGGCCACTACAAATCCTATTCCTATGTTTACAAGATCGTACGAATCAATGAGGCTCAAAGTGTCCATCACAACCAACCGTATAGACCACTACACTGCAAATGATCCTGCTCATCTTCAGTACAAGGAACATACTGTACTACTATCATACTCCCTCTGTTCCAAAATATAAGTCTTGGTAGAGATTTCCACTATGGATCACATACAGATGTATCCAGGTACATTTTAGTGTGTAGATTCACTCATTTTGCTCCATATGTAGTCCATGGTGGAATCTATACAAAGACTTGTATTTAGGAACGGAGAGAGTACATATTAAAGAAGAACGGAAGAGGAACATGGTAAAGAAGAGCAATCAGATTTGGGATAATAAAATGTTGGTTGCACAGTGCCCACACATGATGAACCAAAGTGCATTAAGAATGCAGCTCCTAGCTGTCTCTTGACCATTTCAGGCGGTTGGATGAAGATCCTACGTCTCCTAACCCTTCTTCTTCCTCGTTTCTGATTCTTCCCATACAGAACACCGCACGGGTCACCGGCCGGACCACCGGCCCCCACCGCCTGTGTTCCTCCGCCACCCCCACCCCCAACCCCCACCCGCGTCGAGTTTTCTTCGTTCGGTGAGGCCCCACAACCACCCGAACCCCTACGATTGCACCGGCGGACTCCGACGAGCTCTGAAAAATCGACTGACCCAATTTTGAAATTTAGTCTACTGTGATTTAACTAGTGTGGAATCTAAAAGGGGAAAACAATAAGCATTGCGAGTATGGTGTTGCGCGTGCCATGGCGGATCTGAAGTTGCACAACCGGACAAAAGCAACTTCACAACCAAGACAAGAAATCAGAGTAAAGCAGTGGCAATCTATTTTCTTGCTGCGATAAATAAGTTGAGAAGATACGAAAGAGTACCGCCTCTGGTGCGGCGCCGTGTACGCATCTGCTAAGAATTTGACGGTGCTGCGATAGCGATGGCTGTCAGCGGCGTGGAAGCAGATCTAGGAGGGTAGACGGTGGCGGCGGGGCGTGGTGGATGAGGCGGTCGTACCAGCGGCGCCGGCAAGGTGGACGACGGCGGGGATGAAGCGAGAGGACGGGATGCAAGGATCCTGGTCCAAAGCCGTGGATGAGAGAGGTCGATCTCTTGTAATGGACGGCGGCGTCGGGGTATCAGCTCCGGGATGGTGGAGGAGGACGGCGGTGGATCGGGTGGCGGACGGCGGTGGACGGAGGAGGGTGGGGTGGAGAGGGTGTTTTGGCCCCCACGGAGTACGAATGGGGAAAAGGGAGGTAGAGAGGAAGGGGGGAACCATGTATTCAGGGCACGCTTGTCTCAAATGCAAGGAAATTTACAAACTTAGCCCCCATTTCAAATTTCTACTACATCCCAGCAACACTAGTCGGTTGGGGATAGGACGGTAATCTCGCATACACCGAATATTTGCCGAACAGAGTTTGTTTTTGGCGCCCAGCGTGTATGAATATGAATCGGGGAGGGAGTCGATTTCGGCCGAGGACACACTGTATTTTGGCACCCACCATGTATGAATCCGGGTGAGAGGCGGTTACGTCACGTTTGGGTGAAATTACAAACCTACCCCTATCAAAACCTATAGAAATCCAGCATATAGGCTTTGCGTGGCAGGGATAGGCAGTAGTGATTTCCATCTCGCAGATTTTGGTTTCGGGCGGTTACTGCAACTTTCCCCGCTTCATTCAAATTTTGTAGAGTGCACGTTTACCGTGCCAACTCAATTCGAATCTCGTTAGTATTCTATTTTTTTGGGCGGGATCCATTTTCAATTGGAATTACATTCTATATACATCATTTTTTTGTATATACTTTCAAAAGCACAACACCATTTATACATAAATATGGTTCACAAATGGCATGATCTCAAATTCATAAGGTTGTATCCATCAATTTGGATTTTCAAATATTTGAAACAACTTTATGTTGAAATCCAATGTATGCATTCCTCGCTAACTGTCTCCAATTAATGTGTGTTTCATGCGGGTATTTTTACTTCTCAAACATGTATAATGTGTTTTACACACACAACATATAGTGTAATCCCGTTTAGACATTAATTGCATATAAACCAGGCATTGTTTGTAATTGAAGAATCTATGGATCACCAATATTGATAAACTATATAACATTACACGTGTGCCTAAATTCAAATGAATATGCATGTTTTATACACCAATTTGCGTTATGGTATTATCGATGTCGTGATCTCCAGTTTAAATATTTGAATCCCCTTTAATCCAGATATTCGTCTCATATAGCTATCACTCATGCTTATATAGGACTATCTCTCTGGACCTATACGCGTTCATAGTCTCTCAGGTATCTCTCGTGCTACCTGTATGTCGACAATGATCTTTTATCTTCATAACACACTGACGGTACTCTCTCCCTCGACCTTCATCAATCTATCTCTCTCTAAGTATATCTCGCTCCCTGCAATGTGTCTCTAACTATGATTCTCCATGTGGAATCTCTTTCTCTCTCACAAACACAAAACTTTGTCTCCCGGGGTCTCATTTCTCTCTACTATTCCCATGTATGCCACTCGCACACCCCTCATACAGAGATGTCTTTCACTCCTTAGATATGAGAACCTATTACTCTTCCTCATCAATATCTCTTTCTCACACACAAACACAAACTCTGTCTCCCAAGGTCTCATATTTCTCCATTGATCTCTTGTATGTCGCTCACACACACCCTCTCTCCCTAGAGATATCTTGCGTTCCCTCGTATGTTTCTCTAGCTATCACTCTCGTTGTGAAATATCTTTCTCTCTCGCAGACACAAAACTCCGTCTCTCTGGATCTCATTTCTCTCTGATATCTGTCTGTATGTGACTCACACGCACGCTCTCTCTATCTCTCTCACACCCACACACATAACCCAGCCTTCTGATCCACTCGACTCCTATCTCTAACGCACACTAGCTAGCATCTTTATCTTTCTATTTATCTATTTCTCCATCAACCTTCTTTCTCGCCCTCACTCTTGATTCCTATCACGCAAACTACATATGTTTCTCTCTACATGCAGTCAAGTGCCCTCTCACACACATATATAACTTCACCCTTTGAACCACCCGACGGTCATCTCCAACACCCAAACTAGCGGATGTCCCTCTAGCTAGCATCTCCATCTCTGTATTTATCTTTAGTTTCTCCGTCAAGATTTCTTTCTCGCACGGAGTCTTGCTTGCTATCACCCACACTATATATGTCTCTCCATACATATGCATTTATAGGTTGGTCTCTTTTGCACAATCGTTGCGCCTCACTCCCACTGCTCGCCATAGATGCATGCTCCAGCCCACGCCACTATCTCTTAAAGACAAAAACACATGCTCAATTTTCGGGACTTCTTCCATTCATTCTCACATGCATGCATATTGTCATACTGATCCGTCTCTCCCATGTCGTTTATCTTATGACTTATGTCTTCTTTCTTTTATCTTGATCATGCGCGCGCACACACACATCCCACGTATACATGTATACCTCTCACACATGCACCTTCAAGGTCTCTATGTCCCCATTCGTAGTTAATTACCCTCAATCCTAATGCCACATCGAATCATTCTCCTCTTCTGTGCACATAACTTCCCCCTGGATGGGTAAAACACACACTCACACTTAACAATCTCCTTCTAGCTACCCCCCGCCTCTCACTCTTCCCCTGTATCCTCGAAACCAATAAGACCATCCCTTAGTTTAATTCCCGCATACATGCACCATCGATATATATTAGTCTTCCTCGGTGTCTCTCGAAAAAACACATTCTCTCGAAATCGACTCCTCTCACGCGCACACACCTTCTCTTCCCTCTCTACGGGCATTTTCTCTCTCGCTCCCCATCGTTGGTGGCCTTTGCCATACACATCACCTCTCTATGATGAAAGCCATGCACACTTAAATTACATCCGCCACAGAGCACCCTGCGACACACACACGCGCGCGCATGCACCCCCCAACACACACACTAAGACTCCATCTCTCTCTCACACACACACAAACACACACACACATACACGCAAGCACGCATGCCCGCCCCCCCCCCCCACACACACACTAAGACCCCATCTCTCTCCCTATCTCTCTCACACACACAAACTAAGACTCCATCTCTCTCTCCTCTCTCTCTCTCTCTCACACACACACTAAGACTCCATCTCACACACACATGCTCTAGGCGGAACATTTGTTCCTACCACCCTTCATCCAACCTTACCCGTATGATAAACAATCACCTTTATTTACTTGCATAACATGGACAAATTCCACTTTACTTTAGTAGTCAGCAAACTTATCATCTGTACCCTTATAAAAATGAGTTGGTGGTGATGGTGTGCCTGCCATCTTGTAATACAGACCGTATGATCTATATCTGAGGATAGAAAGCAAACTATGATAATTTTACAAAAGATACCGGCACCTCTCTCCACATCATTATCTCTCGCAACCTCATTGCTCAGCAATTAAAAAAGGAATAAGTCTCTGGAACAATCTAGCATGCATGGTGGCTGCTGCCGCCTGCCGGCGCCGTCCATCCCCATGCCTCCGCCCATTCCGACCACCAGTCACCACCACGCTCCAATCCTCCTCTCCTTATCTCTCATCTTTCATTTTTTTTCGATGACATTCGCGAGATACCAGTTTTCCGATAAAGTTCTTGAGATATCACTAGTTTTTAAACATGGGATTACTCCTGCATGGGTCAATCACAACAGGTGTTCTGTAAAAAATGCATATTGACGTTCCGTGCAATGCACAAGAATCTTGCTTGTAATTATATAATGCAAATCACGAGCAGGAAGTGACATTTTTTTTGACACAACCACATTAACATGGCCACGTAAATCACTAGCTAAAGTAAATACCATTATATTTATATCCCGATGCAAAAGGTTGAGTACATGTCCTAAGAGTAGAGTCGCACACACGCACTCTGTCTCTCGGAATCTCTCACACACACCAGTTACATGGCACCCACTTAAGTAGACACGTATGTTACAATTTGTGCACCCGCGGGTACACGTGATGCTGCGCATTTATTTAAGCCGGAAGGCGAACCCAAACAGTAGCCTCTTCTTTGGTCGCCGTCGCCCGGTAGCCATGGGCCGGCCGAAGGTAACAACATACGCCATAATCCCGCCGGAGCGGCACTTTAATATGGAAATTTTAGTGGTCATGCATGCATCTTTTTGTGCTAGCACTCCTATATAAGGGTTGAACGGTCGCTTCCCGTGGACGTGCGCCGACGGTGGAAGAGGAAGGAGAAGGGAAGCGGGCTGTGGAGTAACGTTTTTTACCACAATTTCTTAGCAAACTGAGTGCAATAATTGAGTGGTTTTGCAAACTATCAGTAGTACACCTGAAACGGTTCAAAACCTATACTCCCTTGCTAGCACGCGCTTCTCGCGTGAAACGGTCAGCGTCCCCCTGGAGCGTTAGTGCCGCATTAATGCCCGGCCAGAGCAGAGGCGACCTCTCACTGGCGCCGGCTTTGAAGTGGCGCGATGGCCGAGAGAGCGCCGCTTCCCGGTGCACGCGACTGCTCCGCGTCGAGACTGGCCATAGGCCCTGTTTGGATCCATGGGTTAGATTTAGTTTGAGCTAGTTGGGGCTCAAATAGCCCTAAACTATCCAAGCATGAGGGTTTAAATTGGAGCAAGTTGCACCGAACCCACCAAAAAAAAACTATCCCACCCAAGAGGTGCTAACTGGAGATAGTTCTCATTGGGACCACTGAAAAATCACTTTTCTCCCTCCATGAAGTGCATTTATTGTCAATCTTACCCTGTCACCCAAACACCTCTTTGGCTACAGTTAGTTCAGGGTTAGTCATGAGTTAGTCTAACCTCTAGCTAAGTTAGAGTATCAAACAGGAGCAGTATAGGACATGCAAGTTACTCAAAGCATACAGGCAAATTCATACGTGAAAGGATTTTTTTCTTTTTGAAAACGGAATGTGAAAAGAATTTTTTTAGAATGCTCTTGGCATGTCGCTAACATGTGATAGTTAACCGACCTTAATAGACGACAGAAACGCCAGCCCGCCGCACTTTGATAGAGACGAGGAGGGAGAAGCGATACAAGATGCAGGATTACTAGAGATAGGTGTCGCATGGAAGCCAAGAAATATGGTGATAGTCTGGGTTAGCCATGTACTAGTATGATACTACACTGGGCTGCCGTGTTTCGTACTCTTCTATTCCACTGTGGAGATGATTCGTTAATTTTATATCTCTAAATAATATTAAATATTATGAGTGCAGACGCTCCACCACGAGGTTCCTTGCTCCTTCTCGGTCGTCCGGAATCTATGTTCTTCCACTCTAGCTTTGTTCATCCTTTTGCCAACACGCGAGACATCTAGCATCAAGGTGCACGTTTTATGCAAGGATCGTTCCATCTATATGAAGTACACGTGGGACTGGAACTACGAGACGAACATGTACCCAGGAGTGGACGTACGAACCTAAGTAATGTAGCGCAGAAAGTGAAGTAGAAAGGCACAAATGGTATGAACATGCATGGGATATAGGGTGTGTTTGGTTGCGTTCTCGTCTCAACATAGTTGTTCCCTCTTCATGCATGCTCAACTCAACACCCCTCTTCATGCATGCTCTCTTCATGCATGCTTCTAGTGTATTTGTGCTAAACTAGTGTGGACTCATGCACCCTCCATACACTCTACCAAACACCCAAAAGTAGGTCGAGAAGGGAACTCTTGGGCGGCATTTATCTCTTACTACGTACTACCACTAAATGATGTACGTGCAATGCACGCTGATGTTATGGAGTACGTGCCTAAGTACTCTACTACTACTATATTAGTTGGAGGCACATATTAACTTTTATATTTGTTTACGTGTATGCCCCGAGACCTTCCAACTAGACGTGTCTTTGTCTCCAGGTCGCACTTTGTATCGTTCATACCACTAAGTACTACTACGTGTGGTCTCCGACCCAGAACTGGAAGAAGTGGAGACGCTCTACCACGCTGGGTTTTTTACGCTGGGCTCTACCACGCTATTCATGTCCCACTCCTTTCGCTGACGTGTGGGACATCTAGCACGTGCCGTGTTTGGCACCCTTCGTCGTAAGAGTTGAAATGCTAGCATTCATCAGAAATAAAAAATAATTATAAATCGGCAGTGATACTATTTTTTGTCAACTAATCAGCAGTGATACTATACCATGCGGTTTCCTTGCTCCTCGATATCAGAAAGAATACTTCCGTTCACCAACATGTGGGACGTCGACCATCCTGGTCCACTTGCCATGCACGCAGAACTCCAAGGGAGTCACCCAGGTCGTCGCGCCGCAGTAACAATGACTAATGAGCCGTAAAATCACAGGCCCACTTCCCACTTTGAAGTTGCTTGGACGAAGTAAACTGATTGGATGAAAGTAGTGGCCAAGTTGCTCAAACCTCCCTGGGCACGAGGCCACTGTTTGAGGATAAACCTACAAGCAAAGTCCAGATTGTCTGTGCTGCCTTTTATGTACTCAAAAGTTTACTCGTACAAGAACTAATTTTAGCAAGAAGTACCTCCGATTGAACACCGTTTACCAGTCTGTACCCTTGGTAATTAAAGTTCGTCCATGGATCATATTGGCTGTGATCTCAATCCTTTGGATGCATAAACATACTGAACATGTGTATATCTGAATCTTTTTGTAAATTATGTATGAATATTGTCGTGTGATCTATCAATCATTTGGATGCATAGATATGCTTAGCTTGTGTATACATGAATCTTTTGAGTTGTTGATTGTGAATGTTGGCTATGGATATGAACGTGTCCTGTGAACCTGAGTTTGATATGAATGTTTACCTTTTCTGTTGTATTTGTGTGTGAACTTGTTAGTAGGCCTACTGTGGGGTATAAAACGCAGGTCTCCTATAAAAGTAATGCCGTGTCCAATTTATGTTTTCCCTTCTAACCACCGTGGCTGTGCTGCCGCGCACCCGAACCAGTGAAGTTTCCCACTCCTCTCCATCTGCGACTCCACTACAGCTTAATAAATAGTAATGTCTTCGGTTTTAGCCTGGTTTTCCGTAGATTAACCAGGCAATTCTCTTCTTCTTAATTAATCAACGAGGCAATTCTTTTGCCTTTGTTTCGAAAAAAAATAGTAACATCTAACTGAGCCAGTTAGTTAGATGCATACACTTGGTGTAGTAGGATCTTTATTTAGTTTGATGCATACACTTGTTCTTTTTTGGTAGCCCTTTTGTAATGATGGCTGATGTTTGGTTTGGAAGAGAGAGCTGCGTCTTCACTCTTCGGGCCTGCTTACTGCTTCTATTGCACCCCCAGCCCTGGTTGCTGCTGCTGCTATTTTCAATGTACAATCAGTGGTATATTTCGTCTTTTGGTTGAATAAATGTGTTGTTAGAACGGCAAACACAATGTTTTCGAAGTCATTGCACGGTTCGATCCTTTAATGCCCCGTACCGTATTTAGCGCATACTATTTATCGTACGGAACACTTTTTTTTGAAACTCGGAACACATTTTCCACTTGTTGATAACATGCAGCCCACTGATGAAGGCCCAAAAGAGAAGTCCATAATTAACTGGAAGGGAGGCTCTCACATGAATCCGGCCCAGGTACATGCTCATGGTCCCCTAAACATAAATAAGCTAAATGCTCATGCACCAGTTCTTTGGGAAAATAGGTAGCGCAGTATTTCTTTTTGAAGAATACCCAAGCTAGGCCTATTTGTTTTCTCCAAATTACTGGGCTGCAAATCTTTCAAGACGAGGAGGGATGCATTCCGGCCTGGCTTAAAAGTATGGTCAATGTCTGTTAAAAGTAATATCAAAAGGTGTTGAAAATTCCAAAAAAATTATAGCAAATGGGATATAAGTTTCTTTTTTTGTTTTGGTTCTTCACTGATATCTTATACGTATTTCATTGGATTTAACATGACATAGTACTAATTTATTTTAGTATGGCTATTAATTTTTGTATTAAGAATATTTCGTTCCCCAACAAAAATTTGCGAATTTTCAAAATTGCCCACATATTTAGTTAATTTTTTGACCCTGGTACTGACCAGAAAATGACCAGCAATTCTAGAAATGGAAAACGAGCTGCAATAAATTCCATATGAATTAGAAAATGAGTAAAAATTATAAAAATAATAGCAAATGGGCTGTACATGCCACAGATTTCGAGGCTGACTTGTTTACGCAAGGCTTTGTCAGTGAACACACAATTCTAACAGCAGTTAGTGTTGGATGTCCATCCAACGGCCGACGTGCTTCTTCAATATCTGATCTTCCTGCTCCAGCCGCCTAAACTAGCGCCGGCGGGAATGCCTGCTCCCTCCTCTTGTGGCCCGATGTGATTGCACGCAGGCTTCCCCGGCCCACCCTACTCCCTCCGCTGGCCTGGCCGCACGCAATCAACTGCCTCCTTATTACGCGAAAAAAATGATTCCTCCCACTGACATCTGGGGCGCACCGGTTGGGAGGCTGACCTATGGGCCTACTAAGTTGACGTGTATGTAGGGCTTGTTAACTTAGTCAACAAACGATTCTAGCAGCAATAACCGTTGGATTTGAATCAAACGGTCCTGCTACTTCTTCAAACGCTGCTCTTCTTGCACCAGCCGCCCAAACCAGCGCCGGGGAGACCGCCTGCTCCTGCCTCCAGTGGCCGGCTGTGCTGCCGATGAGGACTCATCACCCCCTACTACTCCCACCGCTAGCCAGGCCCTGCGGCGACGGCACCCTCACACCGCAACCGAACCAATGAACCCTCGTACTCCTCTCCGTGTGGGCATCCACTACCGCGTCTTCCCCGGCTCCGCGTCGTCCCCTTTCTAGGCCTCGCCGTCGTCCACTGCCTTGGTGCTCTCGGCGCGGCGTGGTCAACGACATTCCATCGGAAGAGTACTGTACATGGAGAGGATGACAGTTGGGTCCACGGCCACAGCCCAGTTTTTTTGTGGTTTGCCAAGTAAGTCGCTTTGTCAGGCCTGTTGGGCTGCAAATCTTTCAAGATGAGGAGAGCTTTCATTCGGCTGGCTGAGAAAATGGCCCATCAATAATGAGAAATGGGCTATACATTTTTAAAACACATCAAACCGGTAATTAGTTTCAAACATCTTTTCTTCATTACGAGATTTGAAATTACATTAATTTTTATGCGTGGAGAATTTGTTGGATTTTATATTGATATACATTTATTTTTAAAATCAATTTCAATGTGAGTCGAAATTTCGGGATTAAAAACAGTTCGGACCGCACCGAAATATGCAAAATTTCGTATAATTTTTTAACCGTGGCCACAATATGGGCTGTAATGCTAACAAAAAGAATATGGGCTCCAAAAAATCCTTAATAATTAGCAAATGGGCTGTAAATTATTAGAAATATTGGCAGATGGGATGTATACTATTTTCCACATATTTGAGGCTTTCCTAAAAAAAGGTTGACGCACAAGCAGTGACTGTTGGATGGCCATCCAACCGCCGTCGTGCTTCTTCAATCTCTGCTCTTGTTGCTCCAGCCGCTCAAATAGGCGCCAGTGGGACTGCTTGCTCCCTCCTCCCCGCGGCCGGCTCTGCTGCCGCGCAGGCCTCACCGCCCCACCGTACTCCCATCGCTGGCCTAGCCATCCCTCTACTCACCCACACCTGCTGTTATTATCTGGCGACGGTTGACGAACCAGTAAACCCTCATACAGTCGTACTCCCCACCACGTGGGAAACAACTGTAAAGTCTTCCCTGCCTCCGTGTCGTTCCCTTCCTAGGCCTCGTCGTCGTCCACCGCCCCGGTGCTCTCGGCGCGGCCTGGTCAACGTGGTCAATGACCGACATGCATCCGAAGTGGACTGTACGTGGAGAGGCCGACAGCTGGGTCCACGGCCGCACACAAGGAAATGCCTCCTTATTACGCGCAAAATAATGATTCCTCCACCTAACATCAGGGACCCACCGAAAGGGCCTCTCTATTTCACGAAAAAAGCGTTACCGCCGCTGACAGCTCGGACCCACCAGCTATATCTTCGCACGCAAGGAAGTGCCTCCTTATTATGCTCTAAAAAATGAATACCCCCCTGCTAGCTAGGACCCACCTTGGTGGGAGGCTGACTTGTGGGCCAACTAAGTTGACAGGGAAGGAGGGCTTTGTCAACTTAGTCAATATGCACGATTCTAGCTCCAGTGACCATACGATGCCCATCCAACGGTCGTAGTGCTTCTTCAACCTCTGGTCTTCTTGCTCCAGCCACCCAAACCAGCGCCAGCCGTGCCTCGTGCTCCTGCCTCCCGTGGCCGGCTGCGATGCGGCGGAGGCCTCACCGCCCCTACTACTCCCACCACTGGCTAGGCCATCCCTCTACTCACCCACACCCCCTGTTATTCTGCGGCAACGGCAGCCTCACACCGCAGCGAACCAGTGAACCCTCGTACTCCTCTATGTGTGGGCATCCACTACCACGTCTTCCCTGGCTCCGCGTTGTCCCCTTCCTAGGCCTCGTCGTCGTCCACCACCCTGGTGCTCTCGGCGCGGTGTGGTCAACATGGTCAAGGAACGGCTTCCATCGGACATGGACTATATGTGGAGAGGCTGACAGCTGGGTCCACGGCCGCAGCAAGGAAGTGCCTCCTTATTACGTGCAAAATAATTATTCCTGCACCTGACAGTGGGACCCACTGGACGGGCCACCATATTTCACGAAAAAACTTTTCCCCCTGACTGCTGGGACCCACCAACTACATCTTCGCACGCAAGGAAGTGTGTCCGGGCAAAAAAAAACGATTCACCCCCTGACTGCTGGGACCAACCAGCTACATCTTCGCAGGCAAGGAAGTGCTTCAAAGTCGGGACCCACCTGGTCGAAGCGTACGTTGTGTTGTCATTCTGGTCGCAAACGTGTACGTACATACTGGTCGATGTAGAGGCGTGCACGTGTCGTAGTAGAGGCACACACGTAGCATCTACACGTACGTACAGCGGCCAGGGTGCAAGAAAGAAAATACGGCCACGTATGTGTACATACAGGCGGGGTCTCGAACGCCTACTCGCGCATACGTACGGTGAGGGATCGTGTACATGGCTGGGTCGGAACAGAGAAACATCATCGTCATCGTGTTCATGGGGAGGCAACGGAATGCGTCGTGTTCATGGGGAGGCAACGGAATGCGTCGTGTTCATCGGGAGGGCTTGGATGGAACAGGCGATGGAAACGAGGCCTGGCATACCGCAGAACGGAGGAAACGGCCTTGTGTTCGACCGGCCACGTTGGAAACGGGATCTTGTTCATCGGGAGGGGTCTGGCGTACCGCAAAACGGAGGAAACGGACCTCCTATGGTCTAAACGGGGGTCCTGTTGATCGGGAGGGGTGTGGCATACCGCAAAATGGAGGAAACGGACTTGTGTTGCAACGCTACGGTCGAAACGGGGGTCCTATTCATCGGGAGGGGTGTGTCGTACCGCAAAAAGGGACTCCACGGGATACTGTTTATCTCCACTGTCGACCCCCTCCAGGCTCCACGAGCTACTGTTCATCCACCGTCGACCTCCTCTAGCCTCCACCTGCGACTGTTCATCCACGGGCTCCTGTTCATCCAGCCTCCACCACGCGCTACTCCACCGGCTACTGTTCAACCACCCCTCCACCGTCTACTATTCATCCAGCCCTCCACACCACGGGGTCCTATTCAACCACCCCTCCATGGGCACCCCTCCATCGTCTACTGTTCATCCAGCCCTCCACACCACGGGGTCCTGTTCAACCACCCCTCCACCGTCTATTGTTCATCCAGCCCTCCACACCATGGGGTCATGTTCATCCACCCCTCCACGGGCACCCCTCCACCGTCTACTGTTCATCCAGCCCTCCACCACACCACGGGGTCCTGTTCATCCAGAGGCAACGCCACTTCTCACTATTCATCCACCCCCCCACAACACTCACTGTTCATCCCATCGATCGGCTTCTGTTAGCAGCAGTACCGAAGGAATCGCTCGATCCGGTTCAGTTAACAGCCTTCGATCGATCGCTCGGGTTCAGTAACGTGTAGCCTGCAGTGCAATCGCTTGGGTTCAATTAGAGCCCAACGCCTCGCTCGGGTTCAGTTAGAGCCAATGGCTCGCACACACGCGCGTACGTGTATGAGAGAAACGCGCATCGCTCGGCCCCCGACCTCCCACCGTAACCGGGAACTCCCTGAAATTTTCCTCCCCCTCGCTTCTACCATGGTTTTTTTCGTCATGGACGGCCCAAAGAATGTCATGCAGCTGCGTCTCCGGCCCGCCCAGGACGAAAAGCCCATTTTCTGTCATGATTTTTTGTCATAGAAGTAGGAGCCCACCACATCTATGATGATACCGGGTTTTGTCACAATTATCGTCATAGAAGTGTCATATGTATGATAGAAAAAAATTTCGTTCGTCCCAAAATGTCACGGATGTGTCTTTTTTTTGTAGTGATATCTCCAGTTTCGAGGTTCATCGGTGTGTTGTTCTGTTCTGCTATCGTTGGTATAACCAGTTTTCTAGGATCGCAAAAGCCATAGTTGATGATTATTTCAAATCCATCAATGTTAAGGCCGCGTACTAGACCGACGAGCCTTTTATTTTGGCAAATCAAGCAACACAGGGATTTTTCTTGGAAGACACATATGCATGTAGCGATGACTGGAGATTATTTCAAAGGTTTGATAAGAGGAATTCGTTTAATGAAGTTGCATAACAAGATGATGGTTACACTCCTCCTGATGTAGAAGATTCCACAGATGTTCCTAATATCTTTGAGAACCATCGCGTCAATGACGCTGGCAAAAAGATTGCCTGTCGGGCTATGGAAATACGAGAGTTGATCAATAAGACGCCAATGTTTGAGGACATTGAGGATGAAGAGGAAGATGACACTTGAGGGAATTACGACTCGGACAGATACACATGGCGAAGATGTTGACGCTACTGCTGTGGATCATGATTAGATTGCTTTTGTCGTATTTGCCTATGAGAAGATGACTTTTTATCTACAATGTGAAATTGTGTTTGCTATGACAACTAAAACATGATGAAGTTATCATTTAGTATTTTGCTATAAGAACATCACTTATTATGTATGTTGATTTGTGTTTCATGATTGTATGACGACTAAAACATGATGACATTGTTGTTTAGTTGTACTCATATTTAGCTGTGAAACTTGTATTTGATGACATAGTTTGTTGTTGGACTACAATTTGCTACACGTATTCGAATGGGAACGAAGCTGACCCGACAGGGCCTCTGCTAATTTATTTATTTATTATCGAAAGGGGCCTCTGCTATTTATTTATTTATTTATGAGCAAAAGGGGACCCCCCCCCCATTTTCATTAATAGAAATCATTAGATGTTCACAACACTACGCCCAGCCTGCTAAACAGGTTTCATTCATTACTAGTTTCATCAAAGTGCTCATGTCATAGGCACTGAATACATGACGAGTGCTATATACACTGCAAATAAAGAGACAATCAACCTACAGAGCACAAGATTTTGCCCATTATCTTCACAAGCTCTTTCATCTCCTCATTGTTGTCAAGCCCGTTCAACAGTTGTTGCTTAGCCATGATGAGAGGAACTGCATCTTTAACCTTCTATTCTGCATCTTCCTCTTCTGCCATTCCTTCGGTTACTTGTCCAACACCCCAACCTTCTAGTATTGGGATTCCTCGGCTAACCAAATAATCAGCATAGCTCCATTCCCCCACATCTGCAACTTCCCAGAAATATAACTTTCTGTATGAATCAAATTGGAAGATCATCAACCAAACTATTAGAAAATTAGCAACTAAAAGAAGGCGAACAACACTTAAACATATTATTACCCCATGATTCGGTCATTTGTAGAAGACTCAGTCAAGGTTGAGGATTGTGGTTGAGACATGACGGATGACTCTGCGTGATTTGTAGCAATTGCACCAGTCCAATGGAAGCGGGTTGCGATAAGCAATCGGCTATGGTGCGTGTCCCAGTGGGGGTGTGAAGAGACCCACAGGCGATGGTACGGGTGGTGACTTGGCGCGTATCAGTTTGTTGCCCATTGAAGAATAGGTGGACGAGCCGCCAGCCACTACAAAAAAATACACTTCCGTGATGATACATGTTTGTCACAGTAGGTCGCTTTTTATGTCATGCATGTACATCCATGACAAATTTATGACAGAATCAAGATAGTCATACCTGTGCTGTCGTAGAAGTGTTCCATGACATTACCAAAATTATCATCACGAAAGTGTCCACTTCCATGATGATAAATCGCCCGTCACAGAAGTGCTTTCGTCAAGGGTGGCCGACACATGGCATCCACCGTAAAGGAACGTTGTTAAGCTATCGGGTCGGGTTTTGGATCCGATAACCCGTTAACAGCCCCGACCAATGGGAAATTTCCACGTGTAAAATTCTTATTGGCCGGACGAAACACGTGTTAACTCGTCAGTGGGTCAGATAGGCGCCTATGATACGTCGACACATGGCACGGCCCAACAGAGGCCCATTCCTGTGAAAAGGCCGTCCCGTTTGACTTGGTCAAAAGGTGGCGGGCCGGCCCATGGAAAGCCTATTAACGGCCTGTTCGCATATAGCCCATTTACAACCCGCTAACCCAAGTCCCGTTATGCCCTATCCAAATTAGGCCCAGTAGCGTCATTTGGGCCATCCAATATGATTCCATCCCGTTTTCACTTCTGGCCCATGTATGGCCCATGACGTCTTTCGACCCATATGAGGCCCTATGTAACTCTTGGCCTATTAACGGCCCGTGATGAAACTGGCCCGTAATGAACAGTGTATCACTTTATACCCATTAACGGCCCGTTATTCCGTTGGGCCATTTCCAGCCCATGTTATATTTCGGCCTTCTCAGAGCCCATTTATTCTTGGGCTCATTTCCAGCATTCGTTTACTTACGGCTCATTACTGTCATTTTCTGCTTGTGGGCCAAATTTAGCCCGTGGTTACAGTCGGCCCGTTTGTGGTCTGTTAATACATTGGGCCATTTTCATAGCGTCATCAAATACGACCTATTAATGATGGCCCATTACGGTCGGCCCATGAACGGACAATTCCAACTCTAGCCCATTTACGTCCATAATGCGGCCTGTTATTGGCCCATGTTTGGCCAATCAATCATACGGCCCGTATAAGGCCCATTAATGACACGGCCCGTAGAAGGCCCATTATTTCTACGGCCCGTAGAAGGCCTACTATTTCTACGTCCCGTTGAAGGCCCACTGTTTCTACGGCCCATAGGAGGCCCGGTGTCACTACAGTAAATATTAGCCCATGGTTATTGTGGCCTAGTTTTAAAAAATAGGTTATTGCAGCCACTAGTTAACCGCGGAAAAAGAACTGCAATGACTACAAGCAAACAAATAAACAAGACAACAAGGAAATGAATAAGCAAGCAACTAACGCTAGGCTATCACGGCTATTACACATATTACATCCACTGGGCATCAAAGTTCGCCACCAGTGCAAATATAGGGAACAAAGCAGCATATTATATACACTGGCCGTCAAAATTGGCCACCAGTGCAAATAAACGCGGCAGCAAAATAAGAGCATAACTGAAACAACTTCAGAAGAGCTCAAGAAATGTTAGCCTGGGTATCCACCATGCTGGCAATAAGCTTAGTAAGATGATTAGCATTGTCCTGTTTGGCGCTAAAATCCTCCAACACTTGCTGTTGCACCAGAAAGTATGCATCTGAATGCTCTAGGGACTTTCGCAGTCCTTCCGCTTCTTGTCGCAGCACAGCTGGACGATGTCTTTCAGCTTGTAGTTGAGACTCAAGAAACCGAACTGATTCAGATAGTGAGTTTGAATAGCTTGTGCAAGCGGTAGTGGCCAGTAACTCCAACACTAAACCAAGACAGGATGTGTCACTATCCTAAACCTTATCTGCATTACTTCCTTTACCGTTGCTTAATAAGGCACTCTTCCCCAATATTCTGTCAGCATTCTAAAAGAAGAAACAAGCAGACACATAACAAGTTTAGCAACTATTAGTATATGAAACTCATTTTGGTGAACCAGTTCATTAGTAAGGTGGATAGGATTAAACTACCAAGTCTTCTATAGCCAAGTACTAGTACATAATAAAAGCATCAAACAAACATATATCTATGTCCTATGGTACCAATGGAATCTTAAATTAGAACAGTTGTTCTTCAGGTTTAGGCACTTGTTCTACATGAACAGAGTATAGTAAGACGCAAGAATATAATACTTAAAAATATAAAATGAGCTCATAGACCTTACCACATTCTTGGTTCGGGACCAGTACAGAACAAGGTGTTCCCAGTCATCGTCCAGTAAATGTGTCTCAGGAGAACGTAAGGGAATTTGACGAGTTTCTTTGCCGGTGAAGTACGTTTTCTTCAGGTAATTCCGATACTGCCACCAAGCTTTCTTGAAGATAGCAGAGGTATTAGCACAGGTTACCTCATCCTGAGTTTCCAAATTGGTCCTTTTCTATAGAGAAAAATGGGAAAATTTGCTGTATTATAACCATCATGGAGGTAGGATGTATGGGACGAAGCAAAGTAATTGCCATGAATAACATTACTTACACATAACTCCTGGACAAACACCTGCAACTGGCATTTTTTTCATCTTTAGTATAATATTTCCAAGATGGGAAGATACGCACATACGATTTAACAACATCAAATGCGATAGATGCTAAACTACGACTAGCTGGTTGTGCTTCCTCCACAGGAATAGGCGTACTAACTGGTGGAGTTGGGGTTCGCCGTGATAGTACTGGCCCTTTGGGCACTGGAGCTGCCTTACTAACTGCTCTTGTTTGGGAGCTCTATGGTGGAGATGGTGCTGTGTCAACAGGAACTGGGTTACTATCGGCTGGGGTTGGGGTTAGATTGGGTGAAGCTGGTTCTCTGTCCATCGTAGTAGGGTTGCAATCTGCGAGAGTTTGGGTTATGTGTGGTAGGGCTGGTTCTTGTGCATGTACAACCGGGGTGCTATCTCCACCAAGAGGTAGCACTGTTTTATTTGAAGACCATGTTTTTAGTCCGCTAGATACTGGCATCACCCGCTCCAATTCAAATGGCTGATAAACATGAAACATAGTTGAATGTACAGACATTGTATGAGAGACAGATGCAATAGATAGTGCGGAAAAAAGAGGGCATGAAATAGTTGACATGTATATTATTTAACTAAAACGGATAGCATGACATAATTTCATATATATGATGTCTATCTAAACTGGATAGCATAGCATAACATAATTCAAAGATATGATGAATAACCAAACAGGATCGCATGACATAATTCACCTACATGTTATCTAAGTAATCTAGATCGCATCATTTAATTCACATATGTGATTTATATGCTAAACAGAGGGCATTCGATATGATGTCTGACTTGAGAACATGGTGTTGAATATTGTGTATATGATGTCTAAATTATGCAATGCAAGACACCGTATGCATGATATGAGCAGTATAACCGTGCCAAGTTAGAGTACACCTCAGTGGGAGAATAGGACTGGTCATCTTTCTCTGAATCCATCTCTAAGGAGCTATCGGGACCCAACAAGAGATCTGCTTTGACAGGTAGCACTGTCTGCTCTGAAGGCCTTGTTTTCACTCCAGATTTTTCCATCTCCCACCCAAATGGCTGATTCACAGGAAGAGTAGTTTAATGTACAAACATTGTCGACAAATGGAAATGTAATGAAGAAAAGGATGGGCAAGATATCATTCAAATATATGATGTCTGGTTAAACAGGATGGCATTGCACATTTCACATATATTATGGCTGGCTAAAAGACATGAGACTGCATAATTCCCATATATGATATAGAAACTAAATAGGTGGCATTACAGAACATGTCTAAACTAAGTAGATGACATATATGATGTCAAAAGTAGGCACTGCAAGGCAACATATGCATGATATGACTAACATCATCATACCAAGGTAGAGCAAACACCTTGGGGGGTAAATAGGAGTGGTCAGCGGTGTCCGAATCCACCTCAGAACAGATATCTTCCTCTGGATTACAATCTGGAGAGGGGTGGGGAGGGTTTGAAATTGAACCCACCATGGAGTTATGTCTGCACGACATTGTATTGCCACGCAAAACTCTTCTCTTTTTCTCTACATGTTCAGCATGACTGTGTACAATATCTGACATGCATACAAAAAAAATATGGTGATATTATGTAAGGAGAGCATGCAGAAATTTAGAGTGATGGTAAAGACCAATGGATCGATGTTTTTCTGTTGAACCAAAATAGGCCTAATGGATTGACGTGAATGTATAGTAATAAGTGATGCAACAAGTGTACAACCTCTTTGCCGTAGCCGTGTCGACCTCATCATCATTGGGTTGGTCGCTGAAGCAGTTGAGGCAGAGGTGGCTGTCGGAGGTGTGGAGGAAGATCTGAGGAATCTATAGACGGCGTCCAAGGCACTGCTCTGTTGTGATGGATCGTTATGTCGTTGGAGCAGCTCCGGTGAGTCGTAAGACGTCAAGGCTGAAGCAGCACAAGACAGACATCGTCAATCTCAAGTAGGATTCTAATAGCATCTCCAATAGATGATGTAAAATTAACATCACTAAAAACGACCTAACTACAACAGATGAGGTAAAAACTGTTGACTCTGAACTTAACTGTCGAAACAGAAATTTACTGTGGAATCTGAATGCTACTGTCGAAAATGAACACAATGGTAGCAGAGAGGCACTTGACATGTAGTTTAGGGAGGGTCAGCAGTTCAGCTTCAACCTGCACCCCCCTCTGAGACGCCAGCCACCACCGGCCGAACCGCCGGCCCCAGTGCCGCCTCGCCACCCCGAAACAACTCGCCACCGCCGCCCCGGCCAGCCCTCTAGGCCCCCCGCCCCCCCACACTGAACCCTAAGATAGATAGTGGGGTACCTCTCCGGCGAGCCCCCGTCCCCGCTGCGGGTGGTTCTTCCTTAACTCCGGCGAGCCCTCCCAACCCCTGAAAATCGACTGACCCAAAAGTCGATTCAGTCGACTGAAGTGTGGCTTAATCGGAGCAGAGCAGCAACACGAGCGAGGGGGAGAGCAGCAGCAGCAGCTGGGCTAGCAAGCGATCAAGCGAGAGCCGGAGCAGCAGCAGCAGATCTGGCTGGTATGGACGCCGCCGCTGAAGGGGCCTCGCACTGGGGGAGAGCCGCCGTGGAGATGTCGCTCCATGGGGGTGCGGGATGGAGCACCGTCGGCGCCGGGAGGTCGAGTTAAGGAGATGGTGCGATGCGATGAGTGTACAACCTCTTTGGTGGCGCCGAGTACGCCTGGGCTTCGTCCGAGGAGTCGGTGAGGATGCTGCGGTTCCGGTGGAGCAGGTTAAGGCGGCGCTGTGGGGATGGAGTAGCCGTGATAGACGAGGCGATCGTCGGAGCATCTCCTTGGAGGTGGAGGACGGGGCGGCTGAACCGGCGGGACGGTGAGATGGACGACGGATCCTCATCCGGGGAGGTGGACAAGGGACGTCGAGCTGTTGCGGTGGACGACGTCATCAGGGAAGAGGCTCCGGCTGAGTAGCGGTGATGTGGCGGACGGAGGAGGGTGGGGTTTCGCGGCTGGAGCGGAGAGGTTATGGCGGCATGGGATTTCGAATGGCGAAAAGGGGGCGATGGGAGGGGGTGAAGCATGACTTAGGAACGCGCTTGTCCAAAATGTAGGGTGTGTTACAAAAGTACCCCCCCCCCCACTGATTTGAACTAGCGGCCCTTTCGGCTCAGGGTTAGAAGGGGGATTTTGCGTGTCAGGATCTGGTAGCTGGAGGGAGTTTTCGCGCGCGTTGTAATTTCGGGATAGCAAGGCACGGGTTGTGAAGGCGCCAGTTTTGGGAGCACGATATCTGAATTTTTGGGATATAACAAGACGCGGGTTGAATTTTAGGGACAATCCTAATGTGTAGTAATATTGTACTTGTACGTACCAAATCAATTCACACTTCCCTCAACCAAAAAGAAAACGAAAAAATAAAACTATTCACACCACACAAAGAGAGAGTCTTGCCCCGTTTTACTATACAAATGCTATTCAAAGCTACTCCCTCCTTCCATCTATATAGGGCCTAATGCGTTATTCGATGCTAACTTTGACCAAATATTAGAGCAATGATATATGACATGCAACTTACACAAAAGCCCATCGTTAAATTCGTCTGTGAAAGGTTCTTTCAATGATATAATTTTCACGTTGTGCATGTCATGTACTATTAATCTTATCAATAGTCAAAGGCGGTCTTAAAAATCTCATTACGCCCTATATCGATGGTGTTGGAAATATGCCCTAGAGGCAATAATAAATTGATTATTATTATATTTCCTTGTTCATGATAATCGTTTATTATCCATGCTAGAATTGTATTGATAGGAAACTCAGATACATGTGTGGATACATAGACAACACCATGTCCCTAGTAAGCCTCTAGTTGACTAGCTCGTTGATCAATAGATGGTTACGGTTTCCTGACCATGGACATTGGATGTCGTTGATAACGGGATCACATCATTAGGAGAATGATGTGATGGACAAGACCCAATCCTAAGCCTAGCACAAGATCATGCAGTTCGTATGCTAAAGCTTTTCTAATGTCAAGTATCATTTCCTTAGACCATGAGATTGTGCAACTCCCGGATACCGTAGGAGTGCTTTGGGTGTGCCAAACGTCACAACGTAACTGGGTGGCTATAAAGGTACACTACAGGTATCTCCGAAAGTGTCTATTGGGTTGGCACGAATCGAGACTGGGATTTGTCACTCCGTGTAAACGGAGAGGTATCTCTGGGCCCACTCGGTAGGACATCATCATAATGTGCACAATGTGATCAAGGAGTTGATCACGGGATGATGTGCTATGGAACGAGTAAAAGAGACTTGCCGGCAACGAGATTGAACAAGGTATCGGGATACCGACGATCGAATCTCGGGCAAGTATCATACCGCTAGACAAAGGGAATTGTATACGGGATTGATTAAGTCCTTGACATCGTGGTTCATCCGATGAGATCATCGTGGAACATGTGGGAGCCAACATGGGTATCCAGATCCCGCTGTTGGTTATTGACGGGAGAACGTCTCGGTCATGTCTGCATGTCTCCCGAACCCATAGGGTCTACACACTTAAGGTTCGATGACGCTAGGGTTATAAAGGAAGCTTGTATGTGGTTACCGAATGTTGTTCGGAGTCCCGGATGAGATCCCGGACGTCACGAGGAGTTCCGGAATGGTCCGGAGGTAAAGATTTATATATAGGAAGTCCTATTTCGGCCATCGGGACAAGTTTCGGGGTCATCGGTATTGTACCGGGACCACCGGAAGGGTCCCGGGGGCCCACCGGGTGGGGCCACCTATCCCGGAGGGTCCCATGGGCTGAAGTGGGAAGGGATCCAGCCCAAAGTGGGCTGGGGCGCCACTTCCCTTATGGCCCATGCGCCTAGGGTGAAGGGGGAACCCTAAGGAAGAGTCCCAAGGAGGGAAGGCACCTCCTAGGTGCCTTGGGGGGGAGGGAAACCTCCCCTGGCCGCCGCCCCCTAGGAGATTGGATCTCCTAGGGCTAGCGCACCCCCCCCTTGGGCTCCCTATATATAGTGAGGGTAGGAGGGCCTCTTGACACAACCCCTTATGCCTTTGGTGCAGCCCTTCCCTCTCCCAAGTCCTTCTCCTCTCCCGTGGTGCTTAGGCGAAGCCCTGCAGGATTGCCACGCTCCTCCACCACCACCATGCCATTGTGCTGCTGCTGGATGGAGTCTTCCTCAACCTCTCCCTCTCTCCTTGCTGGATCAAGGCATGGGAGACGTCACCGGGCTGTACGTGTGTTGAACGCGGAGGTGCCGTCCGTTCGGCACTAGGATCATCGGTGATTTGGATCACGACGAGTACGACTCCATCAACCCCGTTCACTTGAACGCTTCCGCTTAGCGATCTACAAGGGTATGTAGATGCACTCTCCTTCCCCTCGTTGCTGGTCTCTCCATAGATAGATCTTGGTGACACATAGGAAAATTTTGAATTTCTGCTACGTTCCCCTACGGTGGCATCATGAGCTTGGTCTATGCGTAGTTTTTATGCACGAGTAGAACACAAAGTAGTTGTGGGCGTTGATTTTGTTCAATATGCTTGCCGTTACTAGTCTTATCTTGATTCGGCGGCATCGTGGGATGAAGCGGCCCGGACCAACCCTACACGTATGCTTACGTGAGACAGGTTCCACCGACTGACATGCACTAGTTGCATAAGGTGGCTAGCGGGTGTCTGTCTCTCCCACTTTAGTCGGATCGGATTCGATGAAAAGGGTCCTTATGAAGGGTAAATAGCAATTGGCATATCATGTTGTGGTTTTGCGTAGGTAAGAAACGTTCTTGCTAGAAACCCATAGCAGCCACGTAAAACATGCAAACAACAATTAGAGGACGTCTAACTTGTTTTTGCAGGGTATGCTATGTGATGTGATATGGCCAAAAGGATGTGATGAATGATATATGTGATGTATGAGATTGATCATGTTCTTGTCAAGGGAATCACGACTTGCATGTCGATGACGAGACAACTTCAAGAAGACACGATGATGGAGATCATGATGATGGAGATCATGGTGTCATGCCGGTGACAAGATGATCATGGAGCCCCAAGATGGAGATCAAAGGAGCTATATGTTATTGGCCATATCATGTCACTATTATTTGATTGCATGTGATGTTTATCATGTTTATACATCTTATTTGCTTAGAACGACGGTAGTAAATAAGATGATCTCTCATTAAAATTTCAAGAAAGTGTTCCCCCTAACTGTGCACCGTTGCGACAGTTCGTTGTTTCGAAGCACCACGTGATGATCGGGTGTTAGATTCTTACGTTCACATACAACGGGTGTTCACGAGTCTAGCATGTACAGACATGGCCTCGGAACACATGCAAACACTTAGGTTGACTTGACGAGCCTAGCATGTACAGACATGGCCTCGGAACACAGAAGACCGAAAGGTCGAGCATGAGTCGTATGGTAGATACGATCAACATGAAGATGTTCACCGATGTTGACTAGTCCGTCTCACGTGATGATCGGACACGGCCTAGTTGACTCGGATCATGTAATCACTTAGATGACTAGAGGGATGTCTATCTGAGTGGGAGTTCATAAGATGAACTTAATTATCCTGAACATAGTCCAAAGGTCTTCGCAAATAATGTCGTAGCTCGCGCTTCAGTTCTACTGTTTAGATATGTTCCTAGAGAAAATTTAGTTGAAAGTTGATAGTTGCAATTATGCGGACTAGGTCCGTAAACTGAGGATTGTCCTCATTGCTTCATAGAAGGCTTATGTCCTTAATGCACCGCTCAATGTGCTGAACCTCGAACGTCGTCTGTGGATGTTGCGAACATCTGACATACACGTTTTGATGACTACATGATAGTTCAGTGCGTAATGCTAAATGGTTTAGAATTGAGGCACCAAAGACATTTTCGAAACGTCGCGAAACATATGAGATGTTTCGAGGGCTGAAATTGGAATTTCAGGCTCGTGCCCACGTCAAGAGGTATAAGACCTCCGACGATTTTCTCAGCCTGCAAACTGAGGAGAAAAGCTCAATTGTTGAGCTAGTGCTCAGATTGTCTGAGTACAACAATCATTTGAATCAAGTGGGAGTTGATCTTCCAGATGAGAAAGTGATGTTTCTCCAAAGTCATTACCACCAAGCTGCTAGAGCTTCGTGATGAACTATAATATATCAGGGACATATATGATGATCCTTGAGATATTCGCGATGTTTGACACCGCAAAAGTAGAAATCAAGAAGGAGCATCAATTGTTGATGGTTGGTAAAACCACTAGTTTCAAGAAGGGATACTTCATGAAACGGCAATTTAGCTGCTGCTCTAGTGAACAAACCCAAGGTTGAACCCAAACCCGAGACTAAGTGCTTCTGTAATAAGGGGAACAGCCACTGGAGCAGAATTACCCTAGATACTTGGTAGATGAGAAGGCTGGCAAGGTCGATAGAAGTATATTGGATATACATTGTGTTGATGTGTACTTTACTAGTACTCCTAGTAGCACCAGGGTATAAGATACCGGTTCGGTTACTAAGTGTTAGTAACTCGAAATAAAAGCTACGGAATAAACGGAGACTAGCTAAAGGTGAGCTGGCGATATGTGTTGGAAGTGTTTCCAATGTTGATATGATCAAGCATCGCACGCTCCCTCTACCATCGAGATTGGTGTTAAACCTAAATAATTGTTATTTGGTGTTTGCATTGAGCATAGACATGATTGGATTATGACTATCGCAATACGGTTATTCATTTAAAGAGAATAATTGTTACTCTGTTTATTTGAATAATACCTTCAATGGTCTTACACCTAAAATGGATGGTTTATTGAATCTTGATCGTAGTGATACACATGTTCATGCCAAAAGATATAAGATAGTAATGATAGTACCACCTACTTGTGGCCCTGCCACTTAAGTCATATCAGTATAAAACGCATGAAGAAGCTCCATGTTGATGGATCTTTGGACTCACTCATTTTTGAAAGGATTGAGACATGCGAACCATGTTCGTTGGTAGATATGCATGAAGAAACTCCATGCAAATGGACCGTTTGGACTCACTTGATTTTGAATCACTTGAGACATGCAAATCATACCACATGGGCAAGATGACTGAAAGCCTCGTTTTTCAGTAAAATGGAACTAGAAAGCAACTTGTTGGAAGTAATACATTTTGATGTGTGCAGTCCAATGAGTGCTGAGCCGTGTAGTGGACATCGTTATGTTCTTACTTCACAGATGGTTTGAGTAGATGTTGAGTACATTTACTTGATGAATCACGAGTCTGAATTATTGAAAGGTTCAAGTAATTTCAGGGTGAAGTTGAAAGATCGTCGTGACAAGAGGATAAAAGATCTATGATATGATCATAGAGATGAATATCTAAATTACGAGTTTGGCACAGAATTAAGACATTGTGGAAATTGTTTCACAACTAATACAGCCTGGAACACCATAGTGTGATGGTGTGTCCGAACATCATAACTGCACCCTATTGGATATGATGCATACCATGATGTCTCTTATCGAATTACCACGATAGTTTATGGGTTAGGCATTAGAGACAACCACATTCACTTTAAGTAGGGCACCACGTAATTCCGATGAGATGACACCATATGAACTATGGTTTAGAGAAACCTAAGCTGTCATTTCTTAAAAGTTTGGGGCTGCGACGCTTATGTGAAAAAGTTTCAGGCTGATAAGCTCGAACCCAAAGCGGATAAATGCATCTTCATAGGACACCCAAAACAGTTGGGTATACCTCCTGTCTCAGATCCAAAAGCAATAAGGGATTGTTTCTAGAATCGGGTCCTTTCTCGAGGAAAAGTTTCTCTCGAAAGAATTGAGTGGGAGGATGGTGGAGACTTGATGAGGTTATTGAACCGTCTCTTCAACTAGTGTGTGACAGGGCACAGGGAGTTGTTCCTGTGGCACCTACACCAATTGAACTGGAAGCTTATGATATTGATCATGAGACTTCGAATCAAGTCACTCCCAAACCTCGTGGGATGACAAGGATGCATACTACTTCAGAGTGGTACGTAATCCTGTCTTGGAAGTCATGTTGCTAGACAACAATGAACCTACGAGCTATGGAGAAGCGATGGTGGGCCTGGATTCCGATAAATGGCTCGAGGCCATAAAATCCGAGAGAGGATCCATGTATGAAAACAAAGTGTAGACTTTGGAAGAACTACTTGATGGTCGTGAGGCTGTTGAGTACAGATGGATTTAAAAGGAAAACGAACGATGATGGTAAATGTCACCATTAAGAAAGCTTGACTTGTCGTTAAGAAGTTTCCCGACAAGTTCAAGGAGTTGACTACGGTGAGACTTTCTCACTCATAGCGATGCTAAGAGTCTGTTGGAATTATATTAGCGATTACTGCATTATTTATGAAATCTTGCAGATAGGATGTCAAAACATTGTTTCCTCGACGATTTTCTTAAGGAAAGGTTGTATGTGATACAACCGGAAGGTTTTGTCAATCCTGAAAGATGCTAATAAGTATGCAAAGCTCCAGCAATCCTTCTAAGGACTGGAGTAAGCATCTCGGAGTTGGAATGTATGCTTTGATGATGATCAAAAAATTTGGGTGTACACAAAGTTTATGGGAAACTTGTATTTCCAAAAGGGTGAGTGGGAGCACTATAGAATTTCTGATGAGTATATGTTATGGATCAGAAATGACGTAGAATTTCTGGGAAGCATATAGGGTTATTTGAAAGTGTTTTTCAATGGAAAGCCTGGATTAAGCTACTTGAACATTGAGCATCAAGATCTATGAGGATGGATCAAAACGCTTAATGGTACTTTCAAATGAGCACATACCTTGACATGATCTTGAAGGTGTTCAAGATGGATCAGTCAAAGAAGGAGTTCTTGCCTGAGTTGTAAGGTATGAAGTTAAGACTTAAAGCTCGACCACGGCAGAATAGAGAGAAAGGACGAAGGTCGTCCCCTATGCTTAAGACATGGGCTCTACAGTATGCTATGCTGTGTACCGCACCTGAAATGTGCCTTGCCATGAGTCAGTCAAGGGGTACAAGAGTGATCTAAGAATGGATCACAGGACAGCGGTCAAAGTTATCCTTAGTAACTAGTGGACTAAGGAATTTTCTCGATTATGGAGGTGGTAAAAGAGTTCGTCGTAAAGGGTTACGCTGATGCAAACTTTGACACTAATCCAGATTATTCAGAGTAGTAAACTGGATTCGTATAGTAGAACAGTTATTTGGAATAGCTCCAAATAGAACGTGGTAGCTACATCTAGGAGATGACGTAGAGATTTGTAAAGCACACACGGATCTGAAAGGTTCATACCCGTTGACTAAAACCTCTCTCACAAGCAACATGATCAAACCCATAACTCATTGAGTGTTAATCACATGGTAAAAGTGAATCAGATTATTGACTCTAGTAAACTCTTTGGGTGTTAGTCACATGGGGATGTGACCTTGAGTGTTAATCACATATCGATGTGAACTAGATTATTGACTCTAGTGCAAGTGGGAGACTGTTGGAAATATGCCCTAGAGGCAATAATAAATTGATTATTATTATATTTCCTTGTTCATGATAATCGTTTATTATCCATGCTAGAATTGTATTGATAGGAAACTCAGATACATGTGTGGATACATAGACAACACCATGTCCCTAGTAAGCCTCTAGTTGACTAGCTCGTTGATCAATAGATGGTTACGGTTTCCTGACCATGGACATTGGATGTCGTTGATAACGGGATCACATCATTAGGAGAATGATGTGATGGACAAGACCCAATCCTAAGCCTAGCACAAGATCATGCAGTTCGTATGCTAAAGCTTTTCTAATGTCAAGTATCATTTCCTTAGACCATGAGATTGTGCAACTCCCGGATACCGTAGGAGTGCTTTGGGTGTGCCAAACGTCACAACGTAACTGGGTGGCTATAAAGGTACACTACAGGTATCTCCGAAAGTGTCTGTTGGGTTGGCACGAATCGAGACTGGGATTTGTCACTCCGTGTAAACGGAGAGGTACCTCTGGGCCCACTCGGTAGGACATCATCATAATGTGCACAATGTGATCAAGGAGTTGATCACGGGATGATGTGTTACGGAACGAGTAAAAGAGACTTGCCGGTAACGAGATTGAACAAGGTATCGGGATACCGACGATCGAATCTCGGGCAAGTATCGTACCGCTAGACAAAGAGAATTGTATACAGGATTGATTAAGTCCTTGACATCGTGGTTTATCCGATGAGATCATCGTGGAACATGTGGGAGCCAACATGGGTATCCAGATCCCGCTGTTGGTTATTGACCGAAGAACGTCTCGGTCATGTCTTCATGTCTCCCGAACCCGTAGGGTCTACACACTTAAGGTTCGATGACGCTAGGGTTATAAAGGAAGCTTGTATGTGGTTACCGAATGTTGTTCGGAGTCTCGGATGAGATCCCTGACCTCACGAGGAGTTCAGGAATGGTCCGGAGGTAAAGATTTATATATAGGAAGTCCTATTTCGGCCATCGGGACAAGTTTCGGGGTCATCGGTATTGTACCAGGACCACCGGAAGGGTCCCGGGGGCCCATCGGGTGGGGCCACCTATCCCGGAGGGTCCCATGGGCTGAAGTGGGAAGGGATCCAGCCCAAAGTGGGCTGGGGCGCCACTTCCCTTATGGCCCATGCGCCTAGGGTGAAGGGGGAACCCTAAGGAAGAGTCCCAAGGAGGGAAGGCACCTCCTAGGTGCCTTGGGGGGGGGAGGGAAACCTCCCCTGGCCGCCGCCCCCTAGGAGATTGGATCTCCTAGGGCTGGCGCACCCCCCCCCCTTGGGCTCCCTATATATAGTGAGGGTAGGAGGGCCTCTTGACACAACCCCTTATGCCTTTGGTGCAGCCCTTCCCTCTCCCAAGTCCTTCTCCTCTCCCGTGGTGCTTAGGCGAAGCCCTGCAGGATTGCCACGCTCCTCCACCACCATCATGCCGTTGTGCTGCTGCTGGATGGAGTCTTCCTCAACCTCTCCCTCTCTCCTTGCTGGATCAAGGCATGGGAGACGTCATCGGGCTGTACGTGTGTTGAACGCGGAGGTGCCGTCCGTTCGGCACTAGGATCATCGGTGGTTCGGATCACGACGAGTGCGACTCCATCAACCCCGTTCACTTGAACGCTTCCGCTTAGCGATCTACAAGGGTATGTAGATGCACTCTCCTTCCCCTCGTTGCTGGTCTCTCCATAGATAGATCTTGGTGACACGTAGGAAAATTTTGAATTTCTGCTACGTTCCCCTACAGATGGAAGGAGGGAGTATGAATCCATGTTATGTCCGATTAAATTTTTTCGCTTGATGTATAATGCATGTAACCTACTCATACCAACATTTTAGTGCATTCCAAATGTCTATACTACCGCTGCAATTCGAACTAAATTTGAATTCGTTTCTCTATTTCAATAAGAATCTACAATCATGATTGTTGCCAACTCCAACCATCATAGTTTCCTTGCTATCCGCTAGATATAAGTCAGACGGCCTATAATGCAGGATGGCAGGCACACCATCATCAACAACTCTGTTTTTTATAAGAGTAGAGATAAAATATATTAAATATAGTATACCATGTTCATAACCACACCATGTGTATCACCGTTATATATATTCACACATCCGTCGGTTTGAAACACTATGATAAATTCTTCAAATATCTGAATTCGCTTTCTATAATGAAGTATATATGATCTCTATTCGTCTTTTACACCCACACAACCCTCTTATCTTTGTAGCTAGCGCTAACTTTCTCTTGTGCATGCACACGCCCGCATCCCTCTCACCCTCCCTCAGCATTAGGTCGTTCACCCACGGTGTGTGTAGGCCCCCAGCTCCTTGTTTACGGCACACATCGATCGATATGCCTCTCTAGCCAGGTGTGCCTTGCACAAACACAAGCTTCCCCTCTTCTCTTGTCAGCGTCCATGCCTCACTCCACCACTCTTTTCATCGTTCTCGTACTCGCACACTCCTCCCCCTCGCTATAGTATGCCTCTCGTACCACCTCCTAGATGCATCCTTCTCTCTCTATCCTTCTCCTTGTGCCTCATTTGCTTCTAACACACACATGCATGTATACTAATCGATCTCCCAAAATATACCTAGATCAACTTTAACTACCCCCCCATCGATCGACGTACCTCACAGGTTATGTCTCTCCTTTCTCTTACAAAGGGCGATTGATCTTCCTATGTAGTTATGTCTGCTTACCACAGCCACATCGTCCCCCCTCATCATTCGTGCATGCTTCCTGACCCGTCTCTCACACGCACGTGCACAGACAACAAGCAGCCATCTTCTCTCTTATTGATATTGCGGGCGTGCCCTCCGTTTGTCTAGCAAGCCTATCCCACCATTTGTTAGAAGCAACTCCACTACTACCCCCTCCAACACTCTAGCTCTGTCTCTCTCCCAACCTTATTCATCTCCTGCGCATATGCATGGATGCCGATCGATCTCCCTTAATACATGAGGCAGATCGATCTTCTTAATACATGAGGTAGGCCTCTCTCCTCCTCCACACATATACCAGCCATTGTACCTCTATAGTTAATTGGGCCTCCCTCTTCCCCCACCACACACCGATAGTCGAGCGCGGCATGTAGGTATCCATGCCACAGAGACAAACTGCACATGTCCCATCTCACGTTCCAGTAGGCCAACCACTCTATATCTTTGACGTGGGCACACACAAATTCGATGGCACTCTTTATCGATCGCGCGCGCGCGCACACACACACACATCATCCCTCTCTTCGATTCTATGGACACCTCAAGCCGATGATACCTCCACTCTCTTCTCGTGGATCTCCCCCTCTATATATATGTTATATCTAGGACTCTATTTCACACACATTGCATATGTTAAATTTTTTGATTGACCCCCCCCACACACACACACAAAAAAAACTCTCAAGAACCCACACACTATATCTCTCTAGGTTTGTATCTCTCTCACACAACCCCACGTAGGTGGTGTATGTATACAAGAAGAGAATAGGTGCACCGTGCACGTACTCACCCTTCGTGCCCAGCCACACCCGCGCGGGTACACGGTGGAGCTCATTTCTTTACGAAATGGTAGCCCACGTGATAATTTGAACGCTTGTAGCAGTTGTTTACCTAGGGAGGTCGTGTACCACATGTGCATGAAAAAAAGTTCGACTTGACGCGTTGCCGCGTTATTTTTAAATAAAGTTATAGCGCTCAATGGCACGTACACAGAATATAAAACGATTTTTATGGAGGAAAGGTAGTCCGCTCTTCAGAGTATCTCACACAAGACTCCGGTGGCCTCTCTCTCTCTCTCACCGTTGGTCACTGATCCAGCTGCATCCTGTCCGCCAGGGGAAAGGGGGTGCGGTGGCCTCTCTCTCTCTCACCGTTGGTCACTGATTCGGCCGCATCCCGTCCGCCGGGGGAAAGGGAGTGCGGTGGCCGCTCTCTCTCTCACCGTTGGTCACTAATCCGGCCGCATCCCATCCGCCAGGGGAAAGGGAGGAAATGCATCATTTCTCCATTCGACGGTGCTAAGGCAGCATGTCTCGATCTGCGGTACACGTCGTTCTCTCTGACCAAGCTCCGGTGCGGCAGGGCCTACGCCACCTGCTCGCAGATTCCGCCCGCCGCCGCTCACCTAGTTACATCCCAAAGACCTCCAGGTATCCCCTCCGACCTTGTTCCACTGCCTGTTTTCCCACGTCGCTGCATGTGGATCTTCCGTAGTTCTTTGCCCAAAACGTAGCTCGTCCGGCGTACTTTCCATATTGCATTCTCGTCCTCACACTGCTTTAGACAAACACAACTGTGTTGTTATCTTCCCTTAGGACAAGGAATATGCTTCTTTTTTGTCGTCGCATGTGTCATCAACTGTTATTGGCCAGTAATTGTTTCCTTTCTACCTCTTTTTTGCAAAGAAGGCTATCCATTTCACGTCGTTGCTATTACGAACTTTTGGTGAACTACACAAATCACTTTTTCTTAAGAGTGTTTTGTGCAGTTGTACTAAAATGTCACACGGGCAACGTCTCTACATTTCAGTGCGACTACACAAAGGGAGATTGGTTTTGCTCTATCCTCCTCATCCAACTCCGAGCCTAATCTTCTCCAACTAGTTAGTCTTAAGAGAGACTGCAAAGGTGACCGGCTTCTATTTGTGTGTTTATTGTTTCATCAGCAGTCCTCTATTATCGTAATCACACTTGATATCCTTGGAACAGAGACACTCAGCTCTATTTTAGTGGAACTGCACAAAATGATCGGAATGTTGCATGCTCCAGACAGCTACTTTTTCTCCCAACATGCCTTGTTGATTTAGACAGAGCTGGGGGGACGTTGCTGCCAATGAAAGCATGGATCAATTTTAATTTAACACCTTCTCACAACTTTGTCTTCAGTTGTGATGTAATTATTAGCTCTGATCTGCTAATAATTGACATGCATTAGCAAGGAAGTTAGTTTTTTATTGTTTCCGAAAGAGCATCGATGGCAAGACACGTGAAACAAAAGCTGAAAGCTCACACCATTGTACAATTTCATGTCGCTGGAAAATTATTTGTATAGTACGTCAAATATGTAAACAAATGATGGAAGCTTGATAGCATTGCCAGAAGCCTCTTCATCATTCGGGTCCATGTGCCATGCACAAAATTATACTCCTTCATTCCTAAATATTTGTCCTTTTACAAATTTCAAACGGACATATTTTAGAGTGTAGATTCACTCATTTTGCTTCGTATGTGTACTCCGTCCGTTCCTAAATATTCTATTCGTCTTAACAGAGATTTCAACAAGTGACTGCATACGGAGCAAAATGAGTGAATCTACACTCTAAAGTATGTCTATATACATTCGTATGTGCCAGTCCATTTGAAATCTCTAAAAATACAAATATTTGAGTAGTCACTCGTTGAAATCTCTAGAAAGACAAATACTCCAGAGTATATTTAAGAACCGAGGGGGTAGTGCACAACCGCATGGGAGACTCAGCCCGATCGTTGCGCCGCATTAATAGTGAGTAATGAGCAGTCAAATCATAAACCCCACCTTTCCCACTGTAAGTTGCTCTGAAGAAGCAACCATCAATACGCTCTTCTTTGAATCTGCTCATACTACTCCATCCGTCACTGTTTATACAGCGCGCTTCAGAAAGAAGAAAAAAAATCTGTGGGACTAAGGCGACAAGCGATTGGCCTGAAAAATAGCATTGGTAGTTATAGCACGACGTCTATTACTAGAGGGAATAATGCATACACACATGCATGCAGTGCTTCCACCCCGGGTACACACATGCATGCACTCCGTAGTAGTACATTACATGGAGAGAAAATTGTGGACTTGATTGCGGTTACCACGCCCTAATTAATTGAGCATTAAATCAAACGCGTCTAAAGTCTCTCTGGTGGTGGAAATGCATTGAGAGAAATGCATCATAATGAAGCGCGCCCTGTAAACTGTGACGGAGGGTGGAGTAGTATGAAGGTACAAAACCAAGTACGCGTACTACTGCGCTTGGCTCTTTGCCCCTTCGTGAAGTCGAACAATGATGGTACTCCGCATGTTGGGTACTATAGTGTATGCCTCTGACAATTTGACACTGAATGGACTGATGCATATCTACCGAGGGTAGGTTGCATTAGTCAAAAGGTGTAAGCGAGCTTCACCTTGTCCTGCAAGCTTCTCCTCATTCTGCGAGTTGACGGGACACACCAAAAAGTAGTGCTAGTCCATACTCCCTCCTTTCCGGTTAATATGGCTTAATCTTTTTACCGGTAAATGAGAGAGCTTTATTCATATATAAGCATTCTTATGACGATCAGCCAAGACACTAGTCACTAGGAAGCGAGGTAGCCCGCAAAAAAAGAAGTAGGAAGCGAGGTGTTTCATCAAGACAGCTCTCGGCCACATTCAAAGTGCAGCTAGCATGGTTCGCACAAAGATGCGCCGCAAGGTTTGCTGACCTGTTTACATGCTGAATAACAAAAAAGAGGAAATATTACCGAGCGCTACTATTTGTAATAGGATATGAGCCAGAATTAAGCGAGAATTGTGGCGAGTGTTCCATGCAATCAACTTCCATTATCACATGTGAGAACCCTCGAAGAGAACCAAATGTGTTGAAGATTGCTTTATCACATTTTAAAATTATAATAAGAGTGTAGACGCTCCTCCATCCAGTTCCTAGTACTAGTATTGTACGTACCTTTATGGACTATAGTAGTAGTACTAGTAAACTTTGCGCTTGGCTGTTCGGGAAGTCGAACAATAATAGCACTAGTAGTATAGTCTATGCTTCTGGCAATTTGACACCGAATTAACTGTTGCACGTCCACCGCCTGAGCGAGGGAGAGCTCGCATCAGTCAAAAGTTTCTCCTTGTCCTGCGAGCCACCGCGCGCAAGCTTCTCCTGTCCTGCAACCTTCTCCTCGTTCAGCAAGTTGACGGGATACAACAAAGTAACGCTAGTCCATGCTGCCTCCTCTCCGATTAATATGGCTTAATTTCAAACGAGATGAATACACTGTCTGTCACTGTATATTTGTAAAAATACGGTCAGTGGACTTCATAATACGCTCATTGCGCTCAATATATATATATTTTTTCCGGTGTTCATACAATCACTAGCTCACCCTGACTGAGTATGTGTGTTCATGCATGTGTAGGTTGAGCACTTGAGCGTGACCGTGTGTGTTCCGTTGTGTTCTCAGACAAGCATGCATTAGGGCGTCGCGCGCGTTTTTGCGTCCATGTGTACGTGTGACTGTTGCATACACATAGGGGGAGTACGTGTAGGGGCCACTAAGGAGCAGTCAAATCACACAGTAAGTTAGTCGGAAGAAGCAACCATCATTTCACTCTTGAATGACACGTACGCAATATAAAATGGTTGATATGGAGAGAAAAAGAAAACCACTATATATACACTAGCAGGAGCCTAAGCTACAAGCCTGCTTGCTTAGGTTGCTCTCTTCACAAGCATAGAACGACGGGCCTGATCCCGTAGCTGGGGGAAGGGAACAATGTTCTGCGTAGACGCGGTCGACATCGTCGAGCGAGAAACCCCATAGTCGGTGCGTCCCAATCGAGGGTCACCGCGGTATGGGCTGATGCCCCGTCCCAACCGCCCTTCTAGTTACAACCCGACGTCCCAGGTAGTCCATCTTCCTTTTGGAGCCGGCTTGCTCCACTGCCGTAGCTCCATATCTCCATGTCGATCTTTCTCTACTTCTACCGGCTTCTATTTGTGATGAGTTTATGTCTCATGAACTAGTGCTAGTACTATTATTCTAATCACACTTCTTCAATATCTTTGCCATCAGGGATGCTCAGGTCGATTTTAGTGGAACTGCACAAAAGCATCGTATGATCCGAGGGTGCCAGCCGTCTTTCCTTCCTAACATGGAAAGTGCTATGGAACAAGAGTTACCAGAAGGTGGAGAACCAAAGAGTGCTGCTTCTATTGTTGCTGACATTCTCACTAAAGAATCTCCCTCTAGCACATTCCTTCGACAGGTTCTACCTGGCCAGGAAATTAAATCATGTTTAGGGTTTAGGGTTTAAGTCGTAGTGACCCCATCAGTAGTTTTTCTATCGTACACGCTCTCACAACTTTTTTCTTTAGTTGTGAAGTAAATACTGGCTATGATCTGTGAATCATTGAGATGCATCAGCATGCGTGTTAGTTTTCCTTTGTATTTGTTGGAATGTTGTAACGGGGCAACCTTGGAATAGGAATGAAAATGGAGTGGAAAAGTTTCCATTTTTCCGGAGAAAAAATGGAAACGGAGAGAAACCAACGTTTCGTTTCATTGGATCGTGCCATCGAGCAAAACCAATGTTTAAATCATGTCTATCGTATTCGTGTCTCACCCTCCTCCATGGCTCGACCCCACACGGTCGCTCGACATGCCACTCACCGTAAATCGAGTAGTATACCTTAACTTTCCCGCCTGCTTGTCGATGGATCGCGCCATGGAGTACTAGCTGGGGGGGACAACTAGCTGTAGCACGGACTCCATAGAACTTACTACTGGCAGAGATCGTGCATGTTGTAGCCGGCTATTGCGACCTTTGAACGCGGAGCAGCCACGTGCACCCAGAAGCAGTGCGGGCGATGCTCTCTCGACCGGCGCGCCGCAATAAATGTCGGCGCCAGTGAGAGGTCGCGTCTGCTCTGGCCGGGCATGAATGCGGCACTGACCATTTCGGGCGGGAAGCATGCGTGGGTGATGAAGAGGGTTCGGGTTGGTCAGGACCGGCCGTGGCAGCGGTCCGGACATGCGCAAACAAGAGATGATGTACGTTAATATTGCTGTGTATATAATTAACAACGTAAATAATGTGCCAGTTGGACAAATATAATTGGAGATGGAGATGGAAATGGAATTTTACCTAAACACGGATATGCATGTCTATGTCTATGTGTGTGTGCGCGACGACTCTCGCGACCTGGAAGCGGGGGCATGTTTTTGATCGAGTTTTTTTTCTTGGTACGTTAGAAAATCAGTTTGTGTAATTCACATCTAGATGTTATTTAAGGATATCACATCTAAGCTCCCACAAGTATATAATGTAGCAACAAGAAACAAAAAAACTAGGAAAAGACAACAAACAGAGTGGACATCAACTTATATGTGACATAACTATGTCACATCTAGATGTGTCCTAGACAGACCCTTGAAAAATTGTCCGCCAGTTTTCGTTTCTTTTTTCCGGGAACGTGCGTATTCTATTTAAAACCACTGCTATGGAGAGATTTTTTTTATTCCATTATAGCCTCTTGTTTGATAGAGTTTCTCGCGTCTCGCTCTCTCACCCTCTGCATATCAAAACAAGATGACAGTGTCTGCTCTATCTCTCTCCTCACCGGTGGTCACAGATCCGGCCGAATCCTATCCGCTGCGGGAGGTGAGGAGGTGCAGCATTGGCGTTGTCGCCATCGGCGATGGAGGAATCCGATGTGCACCATCCTCTCGAAGCTGGCGCTGGCACGGATGAAGATCCTCCACGCCCTTTTTCACTATCGTCGTGTGGGAAGATCTCGCCCGCCTGCCTAAACGACATCTCGCCAACCTGAGGTATAACTTCTTGTACTGGTCCAGCTCCCCAGGTCGCTGCGTGCGGGTTTTCTTCTATGCGACTACTCATTGGTTAAATGAAGAAATGCTTTTTTCTCGGGTATCCTGATTTAGTTCCCATCAAGATAATTATGATGCTTCTGTTTTTGGTGTACTTTTCATTAATTCTTATTGACAATTGAGATGTCGTTGCTAGCCCTTTTTTATATTTTTGGAAACAGCGATGCGTGTCTCCATACCCGGGCATGTCTTCCTCAATTTTAGTGGAACTGCACAAAATTGGATGGCATTGTTGTTCCGCCTCACTGTCCTCTGCCACGTGGTTCTTCCTTCCTCGAGCTTGATTATTGAGAATAAACAGACCACAATGAGGATTTGTCAAACTTCTTAGGTGCCTCACCCAAACTTGATGCCAAATGGATGATGCATCACCACGATGACCTATCGATGCTCATGGTTGCGCCTCATGGTTGCGTCGGCTGGTGAAGCTGATCGATTTTCGATGAAAAACAAGTTGTCTTCCATCAGTGCTCTTTGCTTGTTACGCACAAAGATGATATCCTTCGTCAGTTCACCTTGGTTGCGTTGGAGACTCAGTCGTCTTTCATGTTGGTGCAATTTTCGCTAGGGTTTTACGACAGGTGGGCCCAAAATGTGGCTGGCTCACCTGTCATACAGCCAAAAGTAGGTGCAGTGAAGGCACCGGAGCTCAGTCCGTACTACAGTAGTATATATATAAGCGGGAGCCTCAGAGCTTGTTCGCTAGGGTTTGCACTCTCCACATGCTCGCCGCACTACATATATGTTACACGCTGGAGGCTCAGCGTTCATTTGCTAGGGTTTGCTATATTCACAGTCTCTCACCCTCTCTTCACCAGATCTAAACAAGACTGCATTGGCCTCTTGTCTCTCTCTCCCCCCTCACAGCTGGTGAAGGAGGTGTCCGTATCCCGTCACACCGGGAAGGGGAGGAGGTGCAGCGTTCACTCTATCGCCTTCGGCAAGGGAGGCAATCCATTGCTGGCTGCGCTGTTCTCTTTCACCCAGCGCCTGTGCGGGAGGGCCACTGACCCCTTCTTCCTTGCTGCCGTACGTAGTGTGGGCGGATCCGGCCTCCCGCAATGAGGAAAGGACGTGGTTCAATGAGGAAAGGAGGGGCGGAAAGTAGTATAGACTGGCTATCCAGCCGCTTTGTAGGTCGAAAAGGTAAAAGGGGGGTAACCCAGTACACACATCTGTAAGGAACCGATCTCTTTGTCGAAAAGGGAAAGAAACTGGGGGGGCAGGTAGTTTGTGCACGACTAGATTTGCTGCCCTCACATAAGAAGAAGGTTCAAAGAGAACAAATATGGGACCAGCGCATATATGCTGCTTGGCTACATACTCTGCATCACCCATTTATACGTGTGGACGCACATGGTGCTGGCATGTCCCATGCAGCTATTTTGCTGTTGTTAATCTCAGAATTAACTACTGATCTGTTTTAAAAGAATTTCTCTGTTAATATGAATCAATGCAACCGTTTTAGAAATGCTACTATCCTATACTTTGTTTTCCATCAAGATAAGGTAGATGCTTCTTTTTGTGGCCGCATGTTTCATCCTCCTTTATTGGCCAGTAATTGTTTTCTTTTTTGCCTCTTAAAATAGGGATATGTATTCAACTTTTTTCTATAGAAAACTTAAATGTCACACCGGCAACTTTGCTTGATTTCAGTGCAACTGCACAAAACTTGATTGGATTTCCTATTCGTGTTGGTAGATTCGTATTTTATGTTGGTCGTCTCATGAAAGGTCAGTACATGCCTTCATCCACATGATTGTGCAGTGTGCTTTGAGATGCTGTGCTACTTGTATTGGTACTGTTTTAAATAAATGATGAATTGAAGCTATTGTATTGCTGTCTTTTCCCATTAAGTAATGAACAAAAATGGGACCAACCCAGACATGATGCTTGTTGCTTTGTTACAACAAATTCAGCATCACCCCCTTTATAAGCCAGTAATTGATGCCACTCTCAGAATTAACTACTGAATCTTATTTCAAAACTGCAACACTTGTTAGGGATTGGCGGGATTACCATTTTTGTGGCCGCATGTTTCATCCTCCTTTATTAGCCAGTAATTGATTCCTTTTTTGCCTCTGTTTATACAGGGATATCTATTCAACTTGTTGCTATTGTGACATTTTGCTTCTACGCGAAACACTTTGCTTGATTTTAGTGCAACTACACAAAACGAGATTGGATTTCCTATTCGTGTTGGTAGATTCGTACATGATCTTGTGTGCGTCATGATAGGTTGGTACTTGCCTTCATCCACATGATCGTGCAGTGTGTTTTGAGATGTTGTGCTACTTGTATTGGTACTGTTTTAAATAAATGATGAATTGAAGCTATTGTATTGTTGTCTTTTCCCATTAAGTAGTGAAGAAATATGGGACCAACCCACACATGATGCTTGTTGCTTTCTTACAACAAATTCAGCATCACCCCCTTTATAAGCTTTGTCGTTCTTTATACATGTTGAAACAAGGCATTGTTAAGATAATGTCTCAGTCAATATGAATGAATCACACTGATGGAGAATTGCTACTCTCCTACTTTGTTTCCCATTAAGATAAAGTAGATCACTAGATGCTTTTGTTCTGGGAGTACAAGTCATCAACCGTTATTTCTTAGTAATTGTTTCCCTTATACCTATTGTTGCTTACAGGGATATCAAAATTAAAGCTCAGTTTTATTCTGACTTCGATTTTAGTTGAACTGCACAAAAGGAGCCAATGTGTAAGGCAAACTGCTGCATTACTGGGTCTAGTTGGTCGTTCCACTTTGCAGAAAGAAGCAGTCACTGTTTGCACTACATTAAAGAAGGAATGACCGAGAAGCTTTACAGGGTATTATTAGACACCGGTGACATGACTAGTCTGCAGAGACCATTGGCAATTTAACAACACGTCGAGTGCCCTGGGCATAAAGTGCCCAAACAAGTACAAAAGCTATGACATGACTCCATGATCATAGGCATTACATATTTTGAATGGGAAAAGCTTGTCAAAGTTTAATCATTGATGTTAGCAAGAAGACGTTAGTTTAATATATTGGAATTGGAAAACCTTGTCAAAATTTGCTCATTGATGTTAGCCAGAAGACATGCATTTGATATTTTTGAGTGGGACGCCCTTGCTGTGAGCAGCGTCGAGTGTTTTTTCCTATTCCTGTGTTCAGTTTAGAACACTACAAGAAATATGTCAACTTGTGACCTTGACTATTGGTCACTAAAAGATCATTGTTTTCCATTTGCGACCTTTTTGTGACCAAAAACAGAAGGTCAAAAGCTGGCGGTCGTAAACTGAAATTAACGACCTTCTCTGTGAAAAGGTCATAGACGTTTACGACCAAACAGAAGGTCGTTGAACCCATGACCTTTTGTTTTGGTCACTGGCTGTCTGCCCAGGCCACGTCGGATCCGACATGTCAATCTGGCATGGAAAAATTGCGACCAATTCAAAAGGTCGTTACTTAGAATCAGCTCGGTCCATTTCGGTGCTTTAGATGGGTCAAGCCCATTAATTTAGCCTTTTTAATATATTTTTTCTGTTAATTTTCACTAGCTACATGGGCCTGGCCCAGTAATTCAGCCTTTTAAATTTCTTTGCCTATCCCTTTTGACAGATTTTTTTGGGTCTTGTTTTTTCTGGGCCATTTCTTTGCTGGGCCTCTCAAGTTTGCCCCTCGGAAATAATTTTCAATATATCTTGGGCTGGTCCGAAATAATTGATCCAATCCAACTTCTTTTATTATGCCACTGACATTACAACACATCACACTACAAGTTATCTTGGGCCTAGCCTAGTTCTGATACATTTTCGAAGCAACATGGAATATTATAGGAGCCCAAAATATCTTTACATGCATTCATTCTAGCAGTACATATCTTTATGTCCAAGGAACCAGCAAGTGCCAAAAAAACTATTCTACAGCAAAGAAAAGAAAATAGATGACTAGACATCACAGAAGTTCCTATTGTCCTCCTCCTCCAATATTTGAAAACCTTCACCTGGCAGTAGATCAATCATGAGTGAGAAACAATACAACAGCAAAAAAAATGTTCAGACGATGCAAAAAATAACAGTCATTACACATGGTATTCGCGTACAGATTGCATGTCATGGATCCATTACACATAGTTTTTGTGTTGTGGACCTTCATGCAATTGCTACTTGGTAAGGCATTACAATGCTCCAGGAAGTGTACCACACTACAGTAAACAATCTACAACATGCACAGCTAGGAATTGTAAGTCACATTGCATAGTCAACAGAAGCATACTAACATCACAAATGTAGGAGAGTATAAAGTAATGATCTAGATTGAGTTACCATCGGTGAGGAGGTCGATTATCTCCGTGGTATGCTTGATGATGCGCACAGCCAAGATCTTCTTGCCATTGCATCCATGCACTCGATTATGGGGGTACCAATGCATCCAAGTAGAACAAAATCACCACATTAACCCACAACTTCAAGTACAAGCTAAGTATATATCAAGTGTCAATGAAAATAAGTTGAGAAAAACACTGGAAATAATTATATCATGTCATGCAAAGTTCAAACCAAACAAACATATGCATGCCAAGGTGAAATATTACAAAGAAGGCACTCATTAGGTAGCAGTGCATACAAAATCGCTGTTTTAGTAGTAGCAAATACTCTCTGTGTAAGCAATAGCAAAAACTCATGCAGTACCAAATTCAAAGACTCTTTGTTGTAGCTAACAGAAGTATGGAACAATAGTTAACAACTCAAGTCAGAAAATGTAGGAGTGTCCCTCTAAGAGACACAACTGTTACTGATCAAAGATAATAACAGAGCACAAAATAAGGTAGGTACATTAACTTCTTTGAAGACAATAAGCAGGACCAATAGATTCACATGTTACATCAGCATGAAGTTACAATGGCAGATGCCAGGCTGTAGGAGGAATCAACAGCGGCAAGTAGAAGCTTCTATGAGCAGTGCTTAGGAGTAGCAGTAGTGACTAACTAGCAGGAGCAGTAGCAAAACAACGAGCGGTGGCAGCGGAGTAGAAAGCAGGAGGAGCTACTGCATCTGATGGTTGGCAGTGCAACAACGGTGCATCATCAGGGACACAAGTCCACCAAAAAATCAAGAATTCCATGCCACAACTCTGAACTCAAGGAGGAAGCAGAGACAAGCCATGACTTACAGTTGTAGCTTAGAAGCCAAGCATAAGGGCAATTCAAGTACAAAACTCGGGAGTTAATACCTGGTTCTTGACAGACTTGGCCATCTTGCGGAACTCCTTGTGCATCAGAGTCTTGTGCTGGAGCTTGGTAGGGGTGTTCTGCTTCTTGGTCTTGGTCGTGGACAGGACAACAACCATGTCCTCTCCCGCTGATGGCTGGACCGCCACGGTCTTGCTGTTTGCCAAGCTTGAAACCACATCAGCCCCACAGCAAGTTAGCTCCTTGCAGAGACACTTGCAAACAAAAGGGTTAAAAATAGTGCAAAGAGCTACGGACCCGAGAACTTGTAGGAGTGGACATTGTAGAGACTGTTGGGCTCCTTGCTGTACTGCACCTTGGTGTTGCTATTGCCGAACTGCTTGATCAAGAAGTAGCTGTTCTTCTTCACGAGCTCCCAGACTGGAGACCCTGGAACGGTAGTCATTTCCCTTGGCCTACATCACCAAAACAACAACCAAAAGTCAGATCCTACAGCTAGCAACAAGCAAAAGGATGCACTAATCCTAGGCATCATCTATACTTGATGGGGAGGTGGGCGGTGCTGGATGGGAAGGTGGGCGGTGCTGGACGCACCAATGGTTGTTTATACTGGTCATATGCAAAAGAACTAGGCATTGATGTAAATAAGTCTAGGCATCATCTATACTAACAACTAAATGGAAGTACATTGCAACATACAAGACCTTCAATTTCTCCAACATATGCTTAGAATTCCATCTATATAATCAGCATATAAACATCACCGTACCAATCCTATAAAATCATAAACATACTTTCCCACAAATTCTACAAAAAATACCAGTCCCATCGATTCTAAACTGCACCAGGTGATCCAGCAAATCACCTCGCTGACACAGAAATTGCTTCATTTTTCCGTTGACATTCAACAACCGCGCACCCTAAATTTAGGCAGTCTCCTTCAAGGTAAGCTAGCCTCTTTTGCTGCTAGTAAACAACATGGATAGCAAGTCCTAGCGGCCACAGAAGAAGCAGATCTAGCGGGTCAGCGCAGAGATGATTGGACGGACCTTCTTGAGTGCGAGGCACTGCAGCTTGGGCAGGTCCTCCTCGAGGAGCTTGGCCTTTGCGCGGAGGATCTCGGCATTGAGCGCGATAACCGTGGCCCGGTTCTTCTCCTACCTCGCCGCCTCCGCTTTTTGCAACAGCAACAACCCTAGTAGATTCAGATCGTCGCGCGGGGCAACACGCGCACGGGGGAGCACGAGCGGAGGGAGAAGGGGCGGGGTACCTCTACGCACTGGGAGATCTCGGCGTCGACGGAGCCGTAGAGGCGGGCGAAGGGGTCCTCGCCGGCGACGTTGGTGCCGTTGAGCTTCTCGGTGTCGAACTTGTCGTACTTCTGGCAGATGGCGTCCACCCGCATGAGGATGTCGATCACCGTCATCGCCGCGGCCCGGTCTCCGCCCGCTCCGACGAGATCGAGGGGATGATCGGGCTTGAGGAGGGAGCAACCGCTAGGTAGCTGCCGGCCGCTAGTAACCGTTGGAATCTCGGCGGCGCTTGATGGGGAGGTACTTGATGGGGAGGTGGGCGATGCTGGATGGCGAGGCTCGGCGCTCGGTGGGGTAGGAGACTGGCGTTGGAGGCGTGGTGGCAGCGCTGGACGGCCAGTGAGGCGCTGGTCGATGGGGAGGGAGGCGGCGCTGGAGTGGTTGGAAGATGAGGGGTCAGCCCTCGAAGAGGAGGGAGATGGCACTAGAGGAGTGGGGGAAGCAACGGGTCGGGTGTGGGGTGCGGCGGCTTCGGACGAGATTGGGAGGAGGGGTGGCGCGATGCAGATGTGAAATAGAGGACGACGACAGAAGACTGAAGCTGGGCGAGGCGATGGAAGGGGATCGATGGATGGATGTGGGAAAGAAAGGAAGCGGGGGGTGGATGGAAAATGACCAGTTAGGGTTTCAGGGTTGGTGTGGAAGGGTTGAGGACGGCCGTTGGATCCGCGAGCATCCGACGGCGTATGATGCGTGATCCGCGTGAGATGTCCACGGACCAATCAGGATGCAGTATGATGTTATGACCATCTAAATAGGTCATAGTTGCCTAAAATTAACATGTTAAAATCATGTCAGCTATTTTATGACCTGAAAATTCAAAAAGAAAATGCAAAACCTTCTCATTGTGTCACCAAATGTGAACAAGTTTTCAGGAAAAATAACAAACAAGAAAAAAGATAAATAACTTTTAAAAGGTGTCGTGAGAAATGAGTTTTTGGCAAAAAAAAACATTTCCATTTTTTTGAATGCTCAAAATGAGTTTTTTTCATGAAGGACCTACCATATATTTGTTGCAAAATTGGACCAAATCAATTTTCTAAAATATTAGACCATGTTTAATACACAATTGATCAAATGGTTGGCTGTAAAAAGTTTCGATCCACCTCTGGTGAAAAAGACAAATTTCCGCAATCCAGCTGGAAGCGGGTCAAGTTTAAACTAGAGATGCCTTATAGTATGCTCTTTACTTTTTCCAAAAATCATTTCTAGGTACATAAGTATCTATTTAATAAGAGAAACACCAAACAAATTCCAAGATTCAACCACTAGATAGGAACGGTCATGCCCGTTGTTTTGACCGCATTTTGAAATGGGCATAAAAAATTCAAAAAAAATCAAAAAATTGGAAAACCTTCACATTATGTCATTATATGTGACCAAGTTACCAGCAAAAATTATAAACTTGTAATACGGCGATTTTTTAAAAAAAGTGTTCTCAGAAACGAGCTATCAAGTGTGAAGATGAATGGCTTTCAACCCAAATGCTCAATCTTATGGCCACATTCATGGCATAGTTTGTTCAAATGATCTCATATTGTTCAGAAGGGTGCATCTTGGAGTTCCAAACAATTTTTCCTAAGGGAGTTTTCATTTTCTTTGCACGGAAAATTCATTTTCCATTTTTCGAGTGCCCGAAATGAGTTATTTTTTGTGAAGGACCTACCATATATTTGTTGCAAAATTGGACCAAATCAATTTTATAAAATACTCGGCCATATTTAATTCACAATTTACCAAATGGTTGGGTGTCAAAAGCCTTGATCCACCTCTGGTGAAAAAGACAAATCCTTGCCGATTTAGCACGAAGCGGGTCAAATTTGAACTGTAGCTGCCTCATAGTTTTCTCTTTATTTTTTCCAAAAATCATTTCTAGGTACATAACTATCTATTTAATCAGAGAAATATTAAAAGTTTTCCAATATTTAACAACTAGCTAGGAACGGTCAAGTCCGCAGTTTTGACCGCATTTTGAAACGGGCATAAAAAATTCAAAAAAATACAAAAAATTGGAAAACCTTTGCAATGTCTCATTATATGTGACCAAGTTACCAGGAAAAATAATAAACTTGTAATAGGAAAAATATTTTAAAAAAGTGTTCTAAAAAATAAGCTATCATGCGTGAAGATTTATGGCTTTCAAGCCAAATGATCAATCTTATGGCCACATTCATGGCATTGTTTGTTCAAATGATCTCATATTGTTCACAAGGGTGAATATTGGAATTCCAAACAATGTTGCCTAAGGAACTTATCATTTTCTTTGCACGAAAAAATCATTTTCCATTTTTTAGTGCCCAAAATGAGCTTTTTTGTGAAGGACCTATCAAATATTTGTTGCAAAATTGTACCAAATAGATTTTCTAAAATACTAGGACATATTTAATGCACAATTAACCAAATGGTTGGGTATCAAAAGTTTTGATCCACCTTTGGTGAAAAAGACAAATTCCCGCTGATTTAGTAGGAAGCGGGTCAAAATTGAACTGCAGCTGCCTTGTAGTTTTCTATTTATTTTTTCCCAAAATCATTTATAGGTACATAAGTATCTATTTCATTAGAGAAACATCAAAAGTTTTCCAAGACTCGACCACTAGCTAGGAACGGTCAAGCCCGCCGTTTTGACCGCATTTTGAAACGGGCATAAAAAATTCAAGAAAAATTAAAAAAAATGGAAAACCTTCGCATTGTGTCATTACATGTGACCAAGTTACCAGAAAAAATAATAAACTTGTAATACGATGAATATTTTAAAAAAGTGTTCTCAGAAATGAGCTATCATGTGTGAAGATTCATGTCTTTCAAGCGAAATGGTCAATCTTGTGGCCACATTCATGGCATAGTTTGTTCAAATGATCTCATATTGTGCACAAGGGTGCATCTTGGAATTCCAAACAATGTTGCCTAAGGGAGTTTTCATTTTCTTTGCACGGAAAATTCATTTTCCATTTTCTGAGTGCCCGAAATGAGTTTTTTTGTGAAGGACCTACCATATATTTGTTGCAAATTTGGACCAAATCAATTTTCTAAAATACTAGGCCATATTTAATGCACAATTGACAAAATGGTTGGGTGTCAAAATTTTTGATCTACCTCTGGTGAAAAAGACAAATTCTCGCCGATTCAGTAGGAAGCGGGTCAAATTTGAACTGCAGCTGCCTTGTAGTTTGCTCTTAATTTTTTCCAAATATCATTTATAGGTACATAATTATCTATTTCATCAGAGAAACATCAAAAGTTTTTCAAGATTCCACCACTAGCTAGGAACGGTCAAGCCCGCCGTTTTGACCGCATTTTGAAACGGGCATAAAAAATTTAAAAAAATTAAAAAAAATGGAAAACCTTCGCATTGGGTCATTACATGTGACCAAGTTCCTAGGAAAAATAATAAACTTGTAATATGATGATTATTTTAAAATAAGTGTTCTAAAAAATGAGCTATCATCTGGAAGATTCATGGCTTTCAAGCCAAATGGTCAATCTTGTGGCCACATTCATGGCATAGTTTGTTCAAATGATCTCATATTGTGCACAAGGGTGCATCTTGGAATTCCAAACAATGTTGCCTAAGGGAGTTTTCATTTTCTTTGCACGGAAAAATCATTTTCCATTTTCCAGGTGCCTGAAATGAGTTTTTTGTGAAGGACCTACCATATATTTGTTGCAAAATTTGACCAAATCAATTTTATAAAATACTAGGCCATATTTAATGCACAATTGAAAAAATGGTTGGGTGTCAAAAGTTTTGATCCACCTCTGGTGAAAAAGACAAATTCCCGCCGATTCAGCAGCAAGCGGGTCAAATTTGAACTGTAGCTGCCTTATTGTTTGCTCTTTATTTTTTCTTAAAGTCATTTATATTTACATAAGTATATATTTAAGCATAAATACATGGTTTGGTGGCGATACGTCGAGGTTTGGATGGTGGCCCAGGGCCCCAACTCCAAAGCATGTGAACTCGCATGCCTTGTGCGTGGTCACCGCGTGACCTTGGCGTTGACATGCATTCTGGGAGGCCTAGGCATGTCTAGCGGGTTGGACACTCCCCAGGTAGGTGCTAGGAAGAAAATTACAACAGAAGAATCTCACGAGGAGACCGACCTATGCTGAAAGATGAATTAGCAGCCAAGTGTTTGATTGGCAGTACGAGAAATGCACATGCCCAATGGGCATGAGTTTTGGCTGAGGATGATCATCTACTAAGAAGAATGTCTTCGCAAATTTTCAGATCAAAAGGTGGATCCCAGGTGGTACTTGCTTTGCAAAGTACCACACTAGACAGAAATATGAATTTGAAGCTGGGCTCAAAATAATGAATGGATTGAGCTGAAATTTGGTGGAGGATGGTTATTTCGGCATTGGAAAGCACCGTAGAAAATTGACACCATTTGGACATGCTAAAGTGGTACTTCCTTCACAATGCTCTTCTATGGACAGAAACTTGGGAAAACTAGTGAGAGAAATTGGATGAATGAAATGAGCTCAAATTTGGTGTAGGTAAGTTACATAGGTATGGTTATGCCTTGGTAGATTTTCAGATCATTTGGGTAAGCCTAGATAGTACTTACTTCACAAAGCTTCTCTCGAGGTAGAAACTTTGGAAATTTCTTGAGAAATATTTACTAGGAAAATGGAGCTGAATATTATCATGTGGCAATGATTTGGGTATGGAAGAGTTCCCAAAGAGTTTGAGGGTAATAGGAGGGGTGTAGATAACACTTGCTTTGCAACGTGCCAATCTGGCCATAAAATATAAATTGAACCTGGGCTCACATAGATAATTTGACTGAGCTGCAATTTGGAGGAGGGTGATAATTTGGGCATATGAAGGAACTTTTTAAATTTCATGTCATTTGGATATATAAAAAAGGTACTTCCTTCACAATGCTTCTAGGTGGACAAAAACTTTGAAAATTTGCCAAGGAAGATTTGCTGGGCAAATGGAGCTGAATTTTGTCATGCGGCAATGATTTTGATAGGAAAGAGTGCCCAAGAATTCCGAGGGCAATCAAGAATATATAAATAGCACTTCCTTCATAAAGTGATGTTGTGAATAGAATAGGAAAATGAATATTGTTGAATTATTTTTGAACTAGGAAAGGAAGTATTTTTACATATTTGACGAAGATATGACCCAAAGAATTTATGAGATTTTTTTGGGAATTTTTGGAATGACAGAAATATAGGTTGCTTCACAACCTAGGGCAAAAATTGACACATGGACATGACACATAGGCAAAACTAATGAGGTGGCGCCAAGTCATACCAATCCACCACAATTTACAAGGTTATGACTAGCTAGAAATAAGGCAGCGGACTAGTGATGTCTGCTTTATGACCATTTCGTGTAAGGAAATTACGACCTTTCTGACCAAAATGGTCGCAATGGTTTAGGGTTTGGAGCCCCCCGAACAGCTTTTGACCAATTGGTCTGAAATGGTCATAGATTTATGACCAATTCTTCCAGGGTCACTAAAAGAAGGTCATAAGTTGACATATTTCTTGTAGTGGAAGTAAATAGTTACTCTGCTGAGATATTCCTGTGTTAATAGTTTGTTCTGAATATTGTTTATGTAATGCCAGGCCTTGTGTTTGATTGCAAAGTTGAGCTTGGAATGTTGTGGCATGCGGCATCAAGAGCTGTTCACCGTGCCTCCTGAAAATAATGCTTCGTATTGTTTTGCATGTCAATCTAATGCCAGTGATTTGCTTGTTAAGAAGATCATCCTCTTCTGTTGTTTCCATGCTTAAGAAGTTCATCGTCTGATGTTTCATTCATAGCCTATACGACAAGTCGGGTAGGTTAGACGTGAAACCATATGATCTTCCGACCAACTCATGATATTAGGCCATGATTGGATCGTCATTTTCCAAGCAAAACCGCTTGTAAAACTGACGCTTGTAAATTAAAGCAGATGGTCTCAGGCGAAGGCGCTTGGTTGGTCGATTTCGACTTGTAAAATATCGGAAGTACTTGACACACGATAAAAACGCTGAACGACACTCGAACGATTGTTAATCTAGCCGTTAGCTGCTGTTTCAGCCTTGCCCATGGATGGCATGATACGCACGTCGTGCATGTATCGTCTGGTAATGTCATCCATATAGCAGTGCTCGTAAAATATACACTGGTCTCTCAAATTACACGCGTAACCCGCCGGTTTTACTTACAGACCTCGGGCCCTTGGTTTCATTACGCCTGTATTTTACGTGTTGCTTTCGATGACGAGTAAATTAAACTTGTATGTTAATACAGGTTTGAAATAAACCATAGCTCACAAGCGCGGCCTTACCGTTTCATGTCGTCTCAGTTTCTCGAAGGTGCTCATAGGTGTCCGATGATCCTGGCTTCCTGAATGAGTAGCGGGCGATGTATCAGACCATCCGTAGGGCCCGTGAGGCCCTCTCCATTGTCCTTCGAGTTGTTGCGCTCGCCGTGGCGCCAAGCATTGTTAACATCGTCAACGAACATGAGGATTCAGGAGATGACTTTATTTTGACTGGATGACACTAGGGACCCACTAGGGCCATAGCCGTACGTACACAAGTGCCTCCTTATTATGTACAACTATTTTTTTTGCTTTCTCCTGGTTTCCTGACATCACGGTCCCACACCATTGTCAACCTATGTAGTCAATATAAATGAGAGAATTGCACAAGGTGCGGCCGACAGATGGAACCAAGCAGCTCGAGCAGTATTTGTGTTTTTGAGGCATGAGCACTTTAGAGTTTTTCTTGGCGATGCTTTCGTTGTGTTTAGAGGAGAGCATGGTACTAACTGGGCGGGCTGTGGCCCGTCTAGCCCAGGCCAGATGTCCAGCCCAGATACTAATTTTTTCAAGATGAAAATGGCTAGCTCAGCTATACATCTTTTTGAGGAATACCCAGGCAAGTTCAACTTGTTATTCTCCACCCCGCCGGGCTGCAAATCTTTCCTAGGAGGGATGCATTAGGCTTAACAGGAAAATGGGCTTTAAAAATAATAAATGGGATGTAATTATAAAAACTGGGCAATAACTATAAAAAAATTCACCAAACACGAAATTAGTTTATAAAATATTATTTATGGATTTTGAAAATCTTAAATTTTCATTGTTGCGCGCGCAATGTTTCGTTGGATTTTTACGTAGTACAAATTTATATTTAATCTGACTAGAAATTTCGGGATAAAAATATTTCGGAGCCCATCATAATGTGGAAAATTTTATTGATTTCTTTCTTCAACGGTTGGTTGAAATTATTAGTCATTGTCCTAGCTAGAAAATGGGCTGTACTTTTAACAAACTGTAAATGGGCTGTTCTAAATTCCATTAGAATTCCAAAATGGGTTGTACATTCCTACAAAATGCAAATGGACTATAAGTTCCCTGCCACACACTTGTGGGCCTACTAAGTGACGCGTCCCCTAAAAAAAATAAGTTGACGCGTATGCAAGGCTTTGCCAACTTATTATAGTCAACACACGGTTCTAGCAGCAGTGGCCGTTGGATGTCTATCCAACGGATGTCGTGCTTCTTCTTCAATCTCGGATATTCTTAGCTTCGGCCACCCAAAAAATGATTCCTCCCCTGACATCTGGGGCGCACCATTTCGGAGGCTGACCTATGGGCCTACTAAGTTGGAGCGTACCAAGGGCTTTGTCAACTTAGTCAATAATAAACGTTTCTAGCTTCAGTGACCGTACGATGTCCATCCAGCGGCCGTAGTGATTCTTCAACCTCTGGTCTTCTTGGTCCAGCCGCCCAAAGCAGCGCCGGTCCTGCCGCCTTCTCCTGCATCCCGTGGCCGGCTGTGCTACCGCGGAGGCCTCACCACCCCCATACTACTCCCACCGCTGGCCAGGCCATCCCTCCACTCACTCACACCCCTTGTTATTCTGCAGCGACGGCGGCCTCACACCGCAGCCGAACCAGTGAACCCTCGTACTCCTCTCCATGAGGGCTTCCACTGATGCGTCTTCCTCGGCTTCGCATCGTCCCCTTCCCAGGCCTCGCCATCGTCCAGACCACCACCCTGGTGCTCTCGGCGTGGCGTGGTCAACGTGGTCAATGACCGACTTCCATCGGAAGAGTACTATATGTGGAGAGGCTAACAGCTGGGTTCAGGCAGCCGCAAGGAAGTGCCTCCTTATTATGCGCTAAATAAGTATTCCTCCACCTTACAGCAGGGACCCACCGGACGGGCCACCATATTTCGCGAAAAAAACGTTTCCCCCTGACTGCTCGGACCCACCGGACGGGCCAGCGTATTTCCTGAAAAAACGTTCCCCCGCTATTAGCTCAGACCCACCGGAAGTGCCTCCTTATTACGCACAAAAAATGAATACCCCCCCGCTAGCTGGGACCCACCATGGTGGGAGGCTGACTTGTGGGCCTACTAAGTTCACTGGGATGGGGGCCTTTGTCAACTTTAGTCAATATGAATGATTCTAGCTCCAGTGACCGTACGATGTCCATCCAACGGCCGTAGTGCTTCTTCAACCTCTGGTCTTCTTGCTCCAGCCGCCCAAAGCAGCGTTGGTCATGCCGCATGCTCCTGCCTCCCGTGGACGGCTGTGCTACCCCTACTATTCCCACCACTGGCCAGGCCCTGCGGCGACGGCAGCCTCACACCGCAGTCGAACCAGTGAACCCTCGTACTCCTCTCCGCGTGGGCTTCCATTGCCGCGTCTTCCCCGGCTCCCCGTCATCCCCTTCCTAGGCCTCGCCATCGTCCACCGCCCTGATTCTCTCGGCGCGGCGTGGTCAACGTGGTCAAGGAACAACTTCCATCGGACGTGGACAGTACGTGGAGAGGCTGACAGCTGGGTCCACGGCCGTAGCAAGGAAGAGCCTCCTTATTACGTGCAAAATAATTATTCCTCCACCTGACAGCGGGGACCCACCGGATGGGACACCGTATTTTGCAAAAAAATGTTTCCCCCCTGACAGCTGGGACCCACCAGCTACACCTTCGCACGCAAGGAAGTGCGTCCGGGCAAAAAAACAAAACGATTCGCCCCCCTGACTGCTGGGACCCACCAGCTACATCTTTGCACGCAAGGAAGTGCCTGACAGTCGGGACCCACCTGGTCGAAGCGTACGTAGCGTTGTCATTCTGGTCACGAACATGTACGTACATATATACTGGTCGATGTAGAGGCGCGCACGTGTCGTAGTAGAGGCGCGCACGTAGCATGTACACGTACGTACAGCGGTCAGGGTGCAAGAAAGAAAATACGGCCACGTATGTGTACATACGGGCGGGGTCTCGAATGCCTACTCGTGCATACGTACGGCGAGGGCTCGTGTACATGGCTGGGTCGGAACGGAGAAGCAGCGCCGTCGTCGTGTTCATGGGGAGGCAACTGAATGCGTCGTGTTCATGGGGAGGCAACGGAATGTGTCGTGTTCATCGGGAGGGCTTGGACGGAACATGTGATGGAAACGAGGCCTGGCATACGCAGAACGGAGGATACGGCCTTGTGTTCGACCGGCCACGTTCAAAACGGGATCCTGTTCATCGGGAGGGGTGTGGCATACCACAAAACGGAGGAAACGGACCTCCTACGGTCAAAACGGGAGTCCTGTTGATCGGGAGGGGTGTAGCGTACCGCAAAACAGAGGAAACGGACTTGTGTTGGAGCGATACGGTCAAAATGGGGGTCCTGTTCATCAGGAGGGGTGTGGCGTACCGCAAAACGGGACTCCACGGGATAATGTTCATCTCCACCGTCGACCTCCTCCAGCCTCCACGGGCTCCTGTTCATCCAGCCTCCACCGCGCGCTACTCCACCGGCTACTGTTCAACCACCCCTCCACCGTCTACCGTTCATCCAGCCCTCCACACCACGGGGTCCTGTTCAACCACCCCTCCACGGGCACCCCTCCACCATCTACTATTCATCCAGCCCTCCACACCACGGGGTCCTGTTCAACCACCCCTCCACCGTCTACTGTTCATCCAGCCCTCCACAACACGGGGTCCTGTTCATCCACCCCTCCACGGGCACCCCTCCACCATCTACTGTTCATCCAGCCCTCCACCACACCACGGGGTACTGTTCATCCAGAGGCAACGCCACCGCTCACTGTTCATCCAACCCCCCTGCAACACTCACTGTTCATCCCATCGATCGGTTTCAGTTAGCAGCAGTAGCGAAGGAATCGCTCGATCGGGTTCAGTTAACAGCCATCGATCGATCGCTCGGGTTCAGTAATGCGTAGCCTATAGTGCAATCGCTCGGGGTTCAGTTAGAGCCCAACGCCTCGCTCGGGTTCATTTAGAGCCAACGCCTCGCACACACGCGCGTACGTGTACGAGAGAAACGCGCATCACTCGGCCCCCGACCTCCCACCGTAACCATGAACTCCCTGAAATTTTCCTCCCCCTCGCTTCTACCATGGTTTTTTCCATCATGGACGGCCCAAAGAATGTCATGCAGCTATGTCTCCGGCCCGCCCAGGGCGAAAAGCCCATTTTCTATCATGATTTTTTGTCACGGAAGTAGGAGCCCACCACATCTATGATGATACTGGGTTTTGTCACAATTATCTTCATAGAACTGTCATATGTATGACAGAAAAAAATTTCGTTCGGCCCAAAATGTCATGGATGTGTCTTTTTTTTGTAGTGAGCGGACATGGTTGCTGTGGCCAAAGCTCCTAATGCTAGGCTGAGTAAGTAGAGAAGAGGAGAAGCAAACATTGGATATGTCAGTTACATTACTTGTAGAGTATCATAACACTATATATAGTCATAGTCTAGGTTTGGATTCGAACCAGCTACAGGAGCATGTCTCTCTTTTTTCTAAAACTCAGCAACGTCTCATTACTAGTACACTATCTTGTTCTGTACGCCTTCTCAAGTCTTTGATTTTCTTTTCTTTTTTGCGAGGAAGGAAGGAGGAGAAAATTGAGGGTTCTTGGGACTCGAACCCAAGACCTCTTAGTTTAAAACCAAGGGTGCTAGTCACTAATGTGGCAAACGTTCCCTAGGAGTTTTAGTTGCGATGCAAGATCAAACGGTCACAGTTTCGGGAATGTTATCTGGCGAGCGGGCCTAGTTTTTCTTTTCTTCCTATAAAAAGTATGCTACGTGGTGTCAGCTTAGTCAACAAACAATTGTGCCAACCTTGACCGTTCAATTGACATTCAACGTCTGTCTTGTTTCTTCATTCTCTTCTTCCTCCAGCCACCAAAGCTAGACTAGTGCCGGCGGGACCGCCTGCTCCCGCCTCCCACGATTGGCTGTGCTACTGCGCACCCATCACGACCACATCGCATCCTAAAACTCTGCGCATCTTCATCGGCTCTTCTTTGTTCCTGTCTGAGGCCTCACCATCGTCCTCCACCTTGGATCGCTGGACGCGGCGCGGCCCTTCGGTGTTGTCAACATGGTCAACAACCGAGAGGAATAAGCAGAGGATTGTACATGGTGAGAATGACAGTAGGGACCTGCCAGGATCATGGAAGTAGGCAAGCAAGATAACTGCGCAAGGAGCAGCTGACACCCAGGACCCAGCAGTGCGCATAGTATTTTTTGTTTTCGGGACGGAGAAGGCTTTGATTTCATATGTTTACCACATGACCAACCTAGTTTTTTCCTTTTTGAAAATGGCTAACCCAGCTATTTTGTTTTTTGTAGAATAACCAACGAAGGCCTACTTGCTTTTCTACGCCCTGCTGGCCCGGAAATCTTTCAACACGAGGAGGGATGCATTCGTGGTTGCCTAGAAAATGGGCTATAAGTAATACGAAATGGGCTATAAGTAATAAGAAATGGGTTGTAAGATGAAAAAATACAGCAAACAGGCAATTAGTTCCAAAATACTTTTGGATTTTGGATTATGGATTTTGATATTTTTAAATTTCATTATTTTTGTGCGGGTAAAATTTCATTGGATTTAAATTAAGGTATGTTTAGATTTTATATTAATTTGAATATGGCTAGAAATTTCAAGCTGTATACTGTTTGGGACATATTTGGAGGCTGACTTGTGGGTCTACTAGGTTGACGTGTACGAAAGGTATTGTCAATTTAGTCCACAAACGATTCTAGCAGCAGTGGTTGCTAGATGTTAATGCAACGGCCGTGTTGCTTATTCAATATCTGATCTTATTGCTCCACCCGCCCAAACTAGCACCGGTGGGACTGTCTGCTCCCACCTCCCATGGCCGGCTGTGCTGCCGCAAAGGCCGCACCGCCCCACCCGACTCGATCGCTCGCCAGGCCATTCCTCTACTCACCCACACCTCCTATTTTTTCGAGCGACGACAGCTGAACCAGTAAACCCTCGTACTCTCCACTGCGTGGGCAACCACTATCGTGTCTTCCACGGCACCGGTTCGTTCCCTTCCTAGGCCTCACCCTTATCCACTGCCCAGGTCCTATCGGCGCGGCATGGTGAATGTGATCAACGAATGATATCCATTAGAATAGGATTGTATGTGGAGAGGCTGACAGCAGAGTCCACGACCATACGCAAGTAAGTGCCTCGTTTTTACGCGCAAAATAATGATTCCTCCACCTGACAGTGGGGACCCATGGAAAGAGCCTCTATATTTCACGAGAAAATGTTCCTCCCGCGAACAGCTGGGACCCACCAGCTACATCTTTGCGCGCAAGGAAGTGCGTCCATACTGCGGGCAAAAAAATGATTCTTCCCCCTGACAACTGGGACCACCAGCTATATCTTCGCATGCAAGGGAGTGCGTCCTTATCCTCCCTGACAGCTGGGACTCACCTGGTTGAAGCGTACGTAGCATTGTCTGTCTGGTCGCGAGCGTGTACATACATATTGGTCGATCGATATCTCTGCAGTGATGAACTGTGGTCGAGTAAGGAGTGGCACGTGTCGTAGTAGAGGCGCGAATGTATCATGTCACGAAGTCCTGTCTATATCGTGTACACGTACGTACAACCATGCTGCAAGAGAGTAAATACGGCTATGTACATACATACGAGCGGGGTCTCGAAGGCGTACAACGACGTCGTCCAGTTCATCGGCAGCCAACCGGCTAAGACACAATGGAGGAAACAGCGCCGTGTTCGTCGGGAGGTAATTGACTGGGTCAAAATACGTCATGTTCATCAGGAGCTAACCGCCTTGGACGAAACAGCCGAAACAAGGTCTGGCGTACCACAGAACGGAGGAAACGGCCTTCTGTTCGACCGCGTATGATCAAAACGGGGTACTGTTCATCGGGAAGGGTGCGGTGTATCACAAAACAGAGGAAGCAGACTTCTGTTCGAGAGCCTATGGTCGAAACGGGGTCATGCTGATCGGGAGGGGTCTGGCGTACCTCAAAACTAAAGAAACAGACTTCTCTTGGAGCGCCTACGGTCAAAACGGGGTCCTATTCATCAACCATCTACTGCCTCACTTCAGCCTCCACGGGGTACTGTTCATCCAGCCTCCACCGGCTACTGTTCATAGAGCCTCCACAAGGTCCTGTTCATCCACCCCCAACCGCCTGGGGTGCGGCGGTCTCCTCGGGGTCCTATTCATCCACCGGCAACTAGGGGTCCTATTGCAACGACCTACTACCACGGGGTCCTATTCATCCAACCCCCACTAGGAACTGTTCATCCACAACTGACCAACCAGCTCGACTCACCACGTCTTGACTCGTTTTACGTACCGCACGCATGGTAGCAATGGTCACTGTTCATCAAGAGGCAACCCAACACCGGCTAGCTACATCTCGCACGGGGGCTCGATCGGCTTCAGTAAGCAGCAGCAGTGATCGATCACTCGGCTTCAGTTAGAAGCAGTAGTGAAGGAATCACTCGGGTTCAGTCATCAACGAATGAAATGCTCGGGTTCGGTTAACAGCCAAGGGATCAATCGCTCGGGTTTAGTAATGTGCGATCGCTCGGTTTCAGTTAAACAACGCCTCGCACACACGCGCGTACACAAGAGAAACGTGCAAACCACAATGCATCGCTCGTCCCCGAACACCTACCATAACCAGGAACTCCCCGATATTTTCCTCGCCCTCGCATCTACCATGATTTTTTTGTCATGGACGGCCCAAAGAATGTCAGCTGCATGTCGGGCCCGCCCAGGACAAAAAGCCCATTTTCTGCCATGATTTTTTGTCATAAAAGTGGAGCCCATCACATCTATGATGATACGTGTTTTTCTCACAATTAACATCATAGATCGGTCATCACCATGACAGAAAAAAAAAAATTCGGGCCAAAATGTCACAGATGTGTCTTCTTTTTATTGAATGGTTGTGTGGAGAGGCCTTCGGCTGAGGTGAGAGGGAAAAGAATGGCCCGGCAACAATTTTTTATTTGCTAATACATCTAACGATTAAACCGGCTATAGTGCCACTATAGGTTTATTATTGGGGTATCATACAACCTCCGAATGAGAGGAAATTTGACAGCCAATCTACCTAAAATGTAATAAGATCGGACATCAACTTTAAACCCATTGCAAGAATGTTGTCACATCCCTAGCTTCTGGTAATGCTCTAGGCTAGCTTCATGTGTGCATCATGTCTATATTCCGAAAGTTGAAATGAGGAAATTGAAAGCCTCAGAAATCATTTTAATAAAAGGGCAAGAAATCCTAAAATTGCAATCAATAAATCCAAAATGCCCTAGAAATAGCTCTGACAATTTTGGCAAGAGTTATAAATCAAACCAAAATTTTGGAACATTTCTAAGGGATTATTTGGGCTCTGATTTTAAATCAATATTATATTTGAATTTGGAGTTATATTCATAATATATAATGAATATATTTTCAAATGCCCTGAGACATTTTATGTATATGAGGAGTAGACCTTAAGTGACATAAAATTATCCAGGGGAGTTTTGGCACTGTTTTCAAATTTGTTTGAATTTGAATTCAGTGGCAATTAAACAAAACAAAACAGAAAAACAGAAACAAAAGAAAAACGAAAGCCCACCAGGCCTCTTGCCCGCACCTACCTGGTCCAGCCCACCTACCCCCACCGTGTCGTCTTCCTCCTGCCAGTAGGAGCAGGTGCGTGTCGACGCACGCGCAGCTACGGCCACCTCCTGCTTCGCGCTGGAGGCCCGTCCTTCTCCCTGATCCCGTGTTTGGAGACACCCAGAGACCCCCTGACCTCTCTCTCTCCCTCACCCGCAACCTCTCCCCTCCCCTGGCTTTCTCTCTCTCTCTCACCAGCCGAGCGCCACCATCGCTGCCCCTCGCTGCCCTCGCGGCCACAGCCCACCCCTTGCCTCCCTAGCCGTCCAACCGCTCCGCCAAGACGTCGCGGGCCTATCCATCGAAGCAAGCGAGCTCAGGACACGCTGCTCTGTCGCCATCGTCTTCGTCTTCAACGTCGGCCACCGAAGGGAGCCGCCATCGATCTGTCGCCTGCCGGTCGTCCCCGAGCTCTTCGAGCCCCAGTTCTACGCCCTGTGAGGCCGCTGTCATTTCCCCTCTCTCCTCTCTGTTAATTTCGTCCCCTAGACCCGATCCCCATCGACGCCGTACTCCGGCCGCCGCCCAACTCGCCGTCCCCGCCGTTGCACGCCACCCCAGCGCCGCCCGAGGCCACCAACGGACGCGCCTCGTTGTGTCTCTTCCAACGCGCCCGGCCGCGCGACCTCTCGTTGCCGGAGTTGGCCGGACGAGCAACCTCGCCATGCTCTGTTACGCCGGTGGTTATAACGTCGGTGATGATGACATGGACGCGTCATTAGCGGCTAATTGAACCACTACCTAACCCCCCTGGCTCGCTGACATGCGGGCCCCACTGCCTAACTAACCAGCTAACAAAAATAGATTAAGATTAATCTAAACGCAGTGGCCCCACGCGTCACCGTTAACCTTGCTGACGTGGTCGTTGACCGGACCCACCTGTCTGTGACACTAAATGTCACTGGGTCACTGACCAGTGGGTCCCACTGGTCAGGTTTGACCTGGACCATGCCCCGTTGACCTGCTGACATTAGGGCGATGTCATGCTGACGCAGTAATTAATTTGTGTTTTAAAACAATTCAGGAAATTCCAGAAAATGACTTAAACTTCAAAAAATCATAGAAATTAAATCGTAACTCCAAATGAAATAATTTATATATGAAAAATTATCAAAAAAATTCAAGGAATCTGTTTATGGCATTTTCATATGTTAGAACAACTTATGGCTGATGTTTAGGCCAATTCACATAAATAGAATTTAAACTCTCACATATGGAATTTGAATTTGAACCTAGGGTTCAAACCAACTCCATTTAACATGTTGCTAGTTGCATTAGCTCAAACCACAGCATATTGACATGTCATGATCATGCATCATATTGTGCATTGCATTGATTGTGTTTCTTTCTCTGTTGCCAGTATTTGTCCCCTCTTGATAGACGTTGTACCGACGCTATGATCGTTGACACTGATGAAGACCCAATGATATCTTCAGAAGTGCCAGGCAAGCAAAACCCCCTTGTTCATTCCAATACAAACCCACTCTCTCGCACCTGCTTTCTTTTACTGCATTAGGACGACAACGATTCAACTGTTACATGCTGCGGTAGTTGAACCCCTTTCCTTTGCATGACCTGTCATTGCCATAGTAAATAGATGAAACCCACTAGCATGAGTAGGAGTTGTTTGAGCCCTAATGTGCCTACTCATTCATGTTTGCTTATCATGCCTGCTATTGCTTAGAGTTATGTCAGGTCTGATTCATTGGGGGTGAATTGGAAAGTTGTGAACATGTCCTACTGTTTGTGAGCTAAGTGTGTGAACACAATTTGGTAAAGGTAGTGGTGAGAGGCCATGTAGGAGTACATGGTGGGTTGTCTCATTGCAGCCGTCCTCAGGAACTGAGTTCTGTGTCTGTGATCCATGAACAGCTACTACCACTCATTGGGATCCTTAACTGACCCTCTTGGCTTCCTAATCACCCTAGTACTCTATCCAGGAGTTGCAACTAGTTTCTGGTGTTTGTAGGTTATGTGTTGGCGGTCGTGCGTAGCGCTGACCCTAGGGGTGGGCTATGATGCTGTAGATACACCGTGGCCGGGCATGTCGGGCGCCCGTTTGGTGTCTCGGAACCCTGTACACATTGTTCGGGGCCGTATGTGGAAACCTCGGCCGGATTCCCTATGGATGGAACCTGGATAGGCGATAAACCTGGACTAGAGACTTGAGTGTTTAGGTAGGCCGTGGCCGACACCCTCGTTGGGCTTCCGCTTGAAGGTTGCCGAGTACATGTCGTGTAAACGACGGTAAGTGGTGGGAGAGAGTGTGAAGAAGTACACCCCTGCAGGGTTATCATTATCTATTCAAATAGCCGGATTCCTCGGATATGCAAACTTGGACCCCTTGCATAGTTCATAGACAAGTGAAAGTGGATACTCTAAAACTCGCAAGATAAGCGTGAGTGCTATGGATGGCCTTCTCGTAGGGAGACAGGAGCGGATCCGTAGTGGTGTATTGGATGGTGAATATGTGGACTCGTGTGCGCCACCTCAAAAGAGTTACTTGCAGTCGTAGTTCAGGTTAGCCACTGAGTCAAAGCTGGCTTGCTGCAGTTAAACTCCACCACCCCCTTATTGATACCGATGCATATGTAGATAGTTCTGATGTAAGTCTTGTTGGGTACATTTGTACTCACGATTGCCTATTTTATGTTTTGCAGAGAGACGTCAGTCTCGCTAGTAGTTCCATGTGGACTTCGATGTTTAGCTTGATACCTCAGCTACGATCTTGTGCCCTCGGCAGGATCTGGTAGATAGTAAGGCTTCTTAGCCTTTTTCATTTGTAGATGTCTGTACTCAGACATGTTAAGCTTCCGCATGTGCTTTGCATTGTATGCTATGATTGTTGGGTCATGAGACCCATGTTTGAAATATCTCGCTCCTCGGAGCCTAATGAATAAATACTTGAGATGTAGAGTTATGTTGTGATGCCATGTTGTAGTACACATATCGAGCATATTGTGTGTATGATTGAAATGCTTGGTATGTGTGGGATCCGACAATCTAGTTGTTTATCCTTGCCAGCCTCTCTTATGGGGAAATGTAGTCTAGTGCTTCCATGAGCCATAGTAGTCCGCTACAGACCGGTTCACCGGAGTCCTGCTAGCCCAGCACTACTGCTCGTTCCTGTGTCTATCCCTTCGGGGAAATGTCACGCGGTGACATCCGGAGTCCTGCCTAGCCTGCTACAGCCCGGGTTCCCGGAGTCCTGTTAGCCCAGTGCTACAGCCCGGATTCACACGCTGCTCACCGACATGCTCGATGTGATTCATGTATGCATGTTCCCATAGGTTAGTGCCGCTTTGGGTTAGCGACTAGCCATGTCGGCCCGGGTTCTCTGTCATATGGATGCTAGCGACACTATCATATACGTGAGCCAAAAGGCGCAAACGGTCCTGGGCCATGGTAAGGCGACACCCATGGGAATACCGTGCGTGAGGCCACAAAGTGATATGAGGTGTTACCCACTAGATCGATGTGACTTGGAATCGGGGTCCTGACAAATGTTTTATTCCCACTTGGAAAATAATTCTTTAACAATGTCATGTGGCATGTGCAAGTGTGTGGTTGGTCCTAGAACGGTGAACGAAGACAACGAAAAGAAGTGGCAACTACCAACGGATGCAAGTTTTTTTTTAAAATGACAGCAACAAAGTGCTGATCCAATGCGAATGATGCGATGATGAATGTAACAAACATATATATATATATATTGCGACTATCATGAAAATATGGAAGGCATATGGAATGTTTGTCTCGGGCTATCACAGCAGTGGCCTACATGGGAATAGAGTGTGCCTTGCCAGAGGAAAGGTCTCACCCGTCTATTTTGCTTCTGAAGGAATTCCTTGGGCCAAAGAAAACAGGACTTACAATAGTTTGGTATGGCAGAAAAAATGGAGTTGGTCATGATGACGTGCCATCCCCAAGAATGGAAGGTCGCATGCCACCTTGATAACCTTTTGTCAACACACTAGATAACTGGCATCATTAGTCCAAGGGAAATCTTGTTTATTGATAGCGGCAGTCCCAGGTAGGTGCATGAAAAAGATGACAGGGGGCAGCACATGACCTTGGCAATCTGTATAGTTGCTTTGTGCTCTACTCCAATAGGCACCAGAGTCCTTTTATGAAAGTTAATCTCAACCTGGTGAATAGGGAGGAGTTGAGAATTCCCTTTAAAACTCTTGCCAAGGAAGAGGGGAGTGATGTTCGTGAGATTTAATTGGATGTTTTAACAATTTATATGGATAGTATTTATGTTTTCTTAAGAAATTCATTTTTGACAAGGTTTACAAAATGGTGCATGTTCTTGGTGCATTCCCCCCCCCTTGGCTGCCGCCCCCCTTGGAGATCCCATCTCCTAGGGCTGGCGCCCACCCTAGGGGCCCTATAAATAGTGGGGGGGAGGGCAGCCACACCAAGTCTCTGGCGCCTCCCTCTCCCCACGTAACACCTCTCTCTCTCTCTCGTTGGATCTTGGCGAAGCCCTACCGAGATCACCATTGCTTCCACCACCACGCCGTCATGCTGCTGGATCTCCATCAACCTCTCCTTCCCCTTGCTGGATCAAGAAGGAGGAGACGTCTTCACAACCGTACGTGTGTTGAACGCGGAGGTGCCGTCCGTTCGGCGCTAGGTCATCGGTGATTTGGATCACGAGGAGTACGACTCCATCAACCCCGTTCTCTTGAACGCTTCCGCTCGTGATCTACAAGGGTATGTAGATTCACTCCCCTCTCCCTCGTTGCTAGATGACTCCATAGATTGATCTTGGTGATGCCTAGAAAATTTTAAAATTCTGCTACGTTCCCCAACAGTGGCATCAGAGCTAGGTCTATGTGTAGTTTCTATGCACGAGTAGAACACAAGTTGTTGTGGGCGTTGATTTTGTCAATTTACTTACCATTAATAGTCTTATCTTGATTCGGTGGCATCATGGTATGAAGCGGCCCGGACCGACCTTACACGTACGCTTACGTGAGACTGGTTCCACCGACTGACATGCACTAGTTGCATAAGGTGGCTAGCGGGTGTCTGTCTCTCCCACTTTAGTCGGATCGGATTCGATGAAAAGGGTCCTTATGAAGGGTAAATAGAAATTGGCATATCACGTTGTGGTTTTGGCGTAGGTAAGAACCGTTCTTACTAGAAACCTATAGCAGCCACGTAAAAACTTGAAACAACAATTAGAGGACGTCTAACTTGTTTTTGCAGCATGTGTCATGTGATGTGATATGGCCAAAAGGATGTGATGAATGATATATGTGATGTATGAGATTGATCATGTTCTTGTAATAGGAATCACGACTTGCATGTCGATGAGTATGACAACCGGCAGGAGCCATAGGAGTTGTCTTAATTTATTTATGACATGCGTGTCAACATAAACGTCATGTAATTACTTTACTTTATTGCTACCGTTAGCCATAGTAGTAGAAGTAATAGATGACGAGATAACTTCATGAAGACACGATTATGGAGATCATGGTGTCATGCCGGTGATGATGATGATCATGGCGGCCCGGAGATGGAGATCAAAAGGAGCAAATGATATTGGCCATATCATGTCACTATTTGATTGCATGTGATGTTTATCATTTTTTTGCTTCTTATTTGCTTAGAACGACGGTAGTAAATAAGATGATCCCTCACAATAATTTCAAGAAAGTGTTCCCCCTAACTATGCACCGTTGCTAAGGTCCGTTGTTCCGAAGCACCACGTGATGATCGGGTGTGATAGGCTCTAACGTTCGCATACAATGGGTCTAAGCCAGATTTACACACGCAATACACTTAGGTTGACTTGACAAGCCTAGCATGTACAGACATGGCCTCGGAACACCGAAGACCGAAAGGTCGAACATGAGTCGTATAGAAGATACGATCAACATGAAGATGTTCACCGATGATGACTAGTCCGTCTCACGTGATGATCGGACACGGCCTAGTTGAATCAGATCATGTATCACTTAGATGACTAGAGGGATGTCTATCTGAGTGGGAGTTCATTAAATTATTTGATTAGATGAACTTAATTATCGTGAACTTAGTCTAAAATCTTTGCAATATGTCTTGTAGATCAAATGGCCCACGCTAATGTTGCCCTCAACTTCAACGTGTTCCTAGAGAAAACCAAGCTGAAAGACGATGGCAGCAACTACACGGATTGGGTTCGTAACCTGAGGATTATCCTCATAGCTGCCAGGGAAGCATATGTCCTTGATGCACCGCTAGGTCAAGCACCTGTTTTCCCTGCAGAACAAGACGTTATGAACGCTTGGCAGACACGTAGTGATGATTACTCCCTGGTTCAGTGCGGCATGCTTTGCAGCTTAGAACCGGGGCTCCAAAAGTGTTTTGAGCAACACGGAGCATATGCGATGTTCCAAGAGCTGAAAATGGTTTTCCAAGCTCACGCCCGGGTCGAGAGATATGATGTCTCCGACAAGTTCTACAGTTGTAACATGGAGGAGAACAGTTCTGTCAGCGAGCACATACTCAAAATGTCTGGGTTGCATAACTGCTTGTCTCAGCTAGGAGTTAATCTCCCGGATGATGCGGTCGTTGAGAGAATCCTTCAGTCGCTCCCACCTAGCTACAAGAGCTTTGTGATGAACTTCAATATGCATGGGATGGAAAAGACCATTCCTGAGGTATATTCAATGCTGAAATCAGCGGAGGTAGAAATCAAAAAGGAACATCAAGTGTTGATGGTGAATAAAACCACTAAGTTCAAGAAAGGCAAGGGTAAAAAGAACTTCAAGAAGGACGGCAAGGGATTTGCCGCGCCCGATAAGCAAGCTGCCGGGAAGAAGTCAAAGAATGGACCCAAGCCTGAGATTGAGTTCTTTTATTGCAAGGGAAACGGTCATTGGAAGCAGAATTGCCCCAAGTACTTAGCGGAAAAGAAGGCCGGCAATACCAAAGGTATATGTGATATACATGTTATTGATGTGTACCTTACCAGCGCTTGTAGTAGCTCCTGGGTATTTGATACCGGTGCAGTTGCTCATATTTGTAACTCAAAACAGGAACTACGGAATAAACGGAGACTAGCGAAGGACGAGGTGACGATGCGCGTCGGGAATGGTTCCAAGGTCGATGTGATCGCCGTCGGCACGCTACCTCTGCATTTACCTACGGGATTAGTTTTAAACCTCAATAATTGTTATTTAGTACCAGCTTTGAGCATGAACATTGTATCTGGATCTTGTTTAATGCGAGATGGATACTCATTTAAATCTGAGAATAATGGTTGTTCTATTTATATGAGAGACATGTTTTATGGTCATGCCCCGCTGGTTAATGGTTTATTCTTATTTAATCTCGAACGTGATGTTACACACATTCATAGTGTGAATGACAAAAGATGTAAGGTTGATAATGATAGTCCCACATACTTGTGGCACTGCCGCCTTGGTCACATTGGTGTCAAACGCATGAAGAAACTCCATGCAGATGGACTTTTGGAGTCTCTTGATTATGAATCATTTGACACGTGTGAACCATGCCTCATGGGTAAAATGACCAAGACTCCGTTCTTCGAAACAATGGAGCGAGCAACCAACTTATTGGAAATCATACATACTGATGTGTGCAGTCCAATGAGCGCTGAGGCTCGCAGTGGCTATTGTTATGTCCTGACCCTCATTGATGACTTAAATAGATATGGGTATGTCTACTTAATGAAACACAAGTCTGAGACCTTTGAAAAGTTCAAGGAATTTCAGAGTGAGGTTGAGAATCAATGTGACAGGAAAATCAAGTCCGAACGTCGTAATCACACCCTATTTGATATGGTATGATCTATGATGTCTCTTACCGATCTATCGCTATCATTTTGGGGTTATGCTATAGAGACTGCCGCATTCACTTTAAATAGGGCTCCGTCAAAATCCGTTGAGATGACACCGTATGAATTGTGGTTTGGCAAGAAACCTAAGCTGACGTTTCTGAAAGTTTGGGGATGCGATGCTTATGTCAAGAAACTTCAACCTGAAAAGCTCGAACCCAAATCGGAAAAATGTGTCTTCATAGGATACCCTAAAGAAACTATTGGGTATACCTTCTATCTTAGATCCGAAGGCAAGACATTCGTTGCCAAGAATGGATCCTTTCTAGAGAAAGAGTTTCTCTCGAAAGAAGTAAGTGGGAGGAAAATAGAACTTGATGAAGTATTGCCTCTTGAACCGGAGAGTGGCGCAGCTCAAGAAATTGTTCCTGAGGTGTCGGCACCGACTAGGGAGGAAGTTAATGATGATGATCATGAAACTTCAGATCAAGTTGCTACTGAACTTCGAAGGTCCACAAGGACGCGTTTCGCACCAGAGTGGTACAGCAACCCTGTCTTGGAAATCATGTTGCTGGACAATGGTGAACCTTCGAACTATGAAGAAGCGATGGTGGGCCCAGATTCCGACAAATGGCTGGAAGCCATGAAATCCGAGATAGGATCCATGTATGAAAACGAAGTATGGACTTTGACTGACTTGCCAGTTGATCGGAGAGCCATAGAAAATAAATGGATCTTTAAGAAGAAGACAGACGCAGATGGTAATGTAACCATCTATAAAGCTCGGCTTGTCGCTAAGGGTTATCGACAAGTTCAAGGGGTTGACTATGATGAGATTTTCTCACCCGTAGCGAAGCTGAAGTCCGTCCGAATCATGTTAGCAATTGCCGCATTCTATGATTATGAGATATGGCAAATGGACATCAAAACAGCATTCCTTAATGGTTTCCTTAAGGAAGAATTGTATATGATGCAGCCGGAAGGTTTTGTCGATCCTAAGAATGCTGACAAGGTGTGCAAGCTCCAACGCTCAATCTATGGGCTGGTGCAAGCATCTCGGAGTTGGAACATTCATTTTGATGAGATGATCAAAGCGTTTGGGTTTACGCAGACTTATGGAGAAGCCTGCGTTTACAAGAAAGTGAGTTGGAGCTCTGTAGCATTTCTCATATTGTATGTGGATGACATACTATTGATGGGAAATGATATAGAATTCTTGGAAAGCATAAAGGCCTACTTGAACAAGTGTTTTCCAATGAAGGACCTTGGAGAAGCTGCTTATATATTAGGCATCAAGATCTATAGAGATAGATCGAGACGCCTCATTGGTCTTTCACAAAGTACATACCTTGAAAAGATATTGAAGAAGTTCAATATGGATCAGTCCAAGAAGGGGTTCTTGCCTGTATTGCAAGGTATGAGATTGAGCACAGCTCAATGCCCGACCACGGCAGAAGATAGAGAAAAGATGAGTGTCTTCCCCTATGCCTCGGCCATAGGGTCTATCATGTATGCCATGCTGTGTACCAGACCTGATGTAAACCTTGCCGTAAGTTTGATAGGAAGGTACCAAAGTAATCCCGGCATGGAACACTGGACAGTGGTCAAGAATATCCTGAAGTACTTGAAAAGGACTAAGGATATGTTTCTCGTGTATGGAGGTGACGAAGAGCTCGTCGTAAAGGGTTACGTCGATGCTAGCTTCGACACAGATCTGGATGACTCTAAGTCACAAACCGGATACGTGTATATTTTGAATGGTGGGGCAATCAGCTGGTGCAGTTGCAAGCAAAGCGTCGTGGCGGGATCTACATGTGAAGCGGAGTACATGGCAGCCTCGTGGCAGCACAAGAAGCAATCTGGGTGAAGGAGTTCATTACCGACCTAGGAGTTATTCCCAATGCGTCGGGCCTGATGACTCTCTTCTGTGACAACACTGGAGCTATTGCCCTTGCCAAGGAGCCCAGGTTTCACAGGAAGACCAGGCATATCAAGCATCACTTCAACTCCATTCGTGAAAATGTTCAAAATGGAGACATAGATATTTGCAAAGTGCATACGGACCTGAATGTCGCAGATCCGTTAACTAAACCTCTTCCTCGAGCAAAACATGATCAACACCAGAACTCTATGGGTGTTCGATTCATCACAATGTAAATAGATTATTGACTCTAGTGCAAGTGGGAGACTGTTGGAAATATGCCCTAGAGGCAATAATAAAATGATTATTATTATATTTCCTTGTTCATGATAATTGTCTATTGTTCATGCTATAATTGTGTTATCCGGAAATCATAATGCATGTGTGAATACATAGACCATAACATGTCCCTAGTAAGCCTCTAGTCAACTAGCTCATTGATCAATAGATAGTCACGGTTTCCTGACTATGGACATTGGATGTCATTGATAACGGGATCACATCATTAGGAGAATGATGTGATGGACAAGACCCAATCCTAAGCATAGCACAAGATCGTGTAGTTCGTTTGCTAGAGCTTTTCCAGTGTCAAGTATCATTTCCTTAGACCATGAGATCGTGTAAGTCCCGGATGCCGTAGGAGTGCTTTGGGTGTACCAAACGTCACAACGTAACTGGGTGACTATAAAGGTATACTACAGGTATCATTGAAAGTATCTGTTGGGTTGACACGGATCGAGACTAAAATTTGTCACTCCATATGACAAAGAGGTATCTTTGGGCCCACTAGGTAATGCATATCATAATGAGCTCAATGTTACCAAGTTTTTGGTCACAGGATCATGCATTACGGTACAAGTAAAGTGACTTGCCGGTAACGATATTGAACGAGGTATTGGGATACTGACGATCGAATCTCGGGCATGTAACGTACCGATAGACAAAGGGAATTGTATACGGGATTGATTGAATCCTCGACATCATGGTTCATCCGATGAGATCATCATGGAACATGTGGGAGCCAACATGGGTATCCAGATCCCGCTGTTGGTTATTGACCAGAGAGTCGTCTTGGTCATGTCTACGTGTCTCCCGAACCCGTAGGTTCTACACACTTAAGGTTCGGTTACGCTAGGGTTGTAGAGATATTAGTATGCGGTAACCTGAAAGTTGTTCGGAGTCCCGGATGAGATCCCGGACATCACGAGGAGTTCCGGAATGGTCCCAAGGTGAAGATTTATATATAGGAAGTCCAGTTTCGGCCATCGTGAAAGTTTCGGGGGTAATCGGTATTGTACCGGGACCATCGGAAGGGTCCTGGGGTCCACCGGGTGGGGCCACCTATCCCGGAGGGCCCCATGGGCTGAAGTGGGAGGGGAACCAGCCCCTGGTGGGCTGGTGCGCCCCCCATGGGCCTCCGCCTGCGCCTACGGTTGGAAACCCTAGGGGTGGGGGGGCGCCCCACTTGGCTTGGGGGCAAGTCCCCCCCCCCTTTGGCCGCCGCCCCCCTTGGAGATCCCATCTCCTAGGGCCGGAGCCCCCCCTAGGGGCCCTATATATAGTGGGGGGAGGGAGGGCAGCCGCACCAAGTCTCTGGCGCCTCCCTCTCCCCATGTAACACCTCTCTCTCTCGTTGGAGCTTAGTGAGGCCCTGCCAAGATCACCGTTGCTTCCACACCCCACGCCGTCGTGCTGCTGAGTCTCCATCAACCTCTCCTTCCTAATGCTGGATCAAGAAGGAGGAGACGTCTTCCCAACAGTACATGTGTTCAACGCGGAGATGCCGTCCGTTCGGCGCTAGGTCATCGGTGATTTGGATCACGGCGAGTACGACTCCATCGACCCTGTTCTCTTGAACGCTTCCGCTCGTGATCTACAAGGGTATGTAGATGCACTCCCCTCTCCCTCGTTGCTAGATGACTCGATAGATTGATCTTGGTGATGCATAGAAAATTTTAAAATTCTGCTATGTTCCCCAACACTCCATCAAGTCTTCGGTCGCACCTGGGCAATCCTGTCACATCTGTATGGTGAAGAAGATCTAAAGAAAATGGGTCTCAAAGAAGATTTTGACTGGTCTGCACCTCCACCGAAGAAATTCAAGAAGGTCAAGGTTCCTTCTCTGGTGGCCAGCTCATATTCTTCATCGCGCGACACTGATGAAAATGAAGACTTGGACGACACCGCGGCAGCCCCTACTACGACAAATGACCCCAACAACGCTGGCGCTCCTTCATCAACCTGATATTCTTCAGGGGCGTTAGTCCTCATATTCGATCCTTTTGGTCATTTGACGACAAAGGGGCAGAATTTTGAGTTAGTCTTCAAGCGGGTCTTTCTATATGGGCGTTTTTTTGTTAAGTTACAACTCTCGTTCTTATGAGACTTTATTGGATCGAGTTGTAAACTTAAACCCGATGGTGCTCTGATTCTTTTGATATGTTTTGCTACATGCTTATTCCTCATATATGCTAATGCACGCATGCTGGATTACATCAGTAACCATATTTCATCATGCATTTCAAATTCTTCTCTATTATATGTCAAATGTGTGTATGAATTACAAGATATAGGGGGAGATCTCCATGATTCAACTCTTCAAGTGCGCATTGCTTCAAAAGCAAATTCCTCACTATGCACATCTTCAGGGGGAGTTGTTCTATATCTTGCAATCAAATTCCTCAATATCAGTAGTTACACTTCATATGTTTATCCCTGTTGAAAACTTAACCTATATTGTCATCAATCACCAAAAAGGGGGAGATTGTAAGTGCATCTAGTGCCCCTTAGTGATTTTGGTGTATTGAAGACTTATAGGTTAAGGGACTAATGCGTTTGTGAGTGTACACAGGTCTATAAGTCTATGAGGAGCTTGATATTTACAGAGAAAGTCGACCCCTAAAAATGAAGTTCTTCCACTGAAGACTTTGTATCTCTGAAGACTTTCTAAAGACTTTGAAAGTGAAGAAATTGGTGTGACCGTGAATACTTGGTATTCATTCGAGGAACATGAAGCGTGAAGACTTTTGTTTTCTTAGTTTCATTTTCTCTTTCTTGAGTCATAGGAAACACCGTACTGTTAAAGGGGGTCAAGGAAATACTAAGGAAAAATTTCCATGTGATACTCAACTCAAAATCCTACACCTGCCAATCCCTTCGAGTGAAGCCATTGGAAATCTCATACAGTTCAGTCAATTTCTTCAGTGACAGAGACGAAGTTCTTCTGGTCTCTTAGGAATTTGTCCTGATTGAGGAGTTAGGAATTCGCCAGTGCGGATTTCCTACACAGTGAGGAACATGATAGCCCTGAGGATTTTGCTACTCAAAATTCCGACCGTTGCTGTGCTATGCGCCAGCTGTCCCAAAATATCTATCCACCTAATGGTCATATAATTGAAGGGCATTTATGTCTTATCATGTCGGGCTGCTCCCTAGGCTATAAATAGCCGCCCCCTACAACAACTAGCTGGTTGGCTGCTCCGAGAGAAACTGACACTTGTCATTTGAGAGCAACCCATCCTCCGAGGACTTTGAGCGAAAATCATCAAGTGAGGAAAAACCCAAAACCCAAACACCTACAAACCCCAAGTGGTTGAGCATCACTGAAGAGATTGATCCTGCGTGGATCCGACGCTTGTTACCTTTGAAGAATGTGCTTCTTCCAGATGGTTAGGCGTCATGGTCTAGAGCATCCAAGAGGAATTGTGGATTACCGAGTGACCAAGTTTGTGAAGGTTTGGAAGTCGCCTGAAGACTTACACGAGTGATTGGACGAGGTCTGTGTGACCTTAGTTCAAGCAGAATACGGTGAGGACTGGGTGTCCTGAGCTGTGTGTTCAGGACTGGGTGTCCGGGACTGTGTGTCCTCGAGTTTAAATACTCAGCCGCTCCAACCAGACGTACAACTGAGACAGCAGGTGGAACTGGTCTACCAAATCATTGTCTTAACCAAGCTTACTGGCTCTATTTCCTCAACTCTTCCATTTCCTCATAATTGTGTTGTGTGCTTGTTCATATCTGTCTTTGAAGACTTTGACTGAAGACTTTCTCAATTTCCTTAGTTCAATTTCTTTAGTCTGTTTGTCTTCATCCTGTGTTATCCTGTGCTTATGCTTCTGTACTTTGTACCTGCCTTCATTTCATCATGATGACTATGCTTGTATTCTGTTATGTTTACTTTTGAGTACTCATTCCGCTGCTAGTAGTTCTTCACTAAGGAATTTGCTCACCGGCAAATTCCTCAGTGAAGAATCTCATAAAAATCGCCTATTCACCCCCCCCCCTCTAGTCGATATAACGCTCTTTCAGTCCATAGGGCAACAACAATAATCAACATCTATGCAGTGGCCTCTGGGGTTTATGCAATACTTGTAGCATGCCTTGTTAGTGCATGTAGGAAACTTCATTGGATAGCAACTTGCAGGTAGTCGTATTGCATCTGCATGTATCTGCACAAAATCAACACACGTCGTTAGTCCTATAACATGGTATGAAATTTGTCATATTTTGTTTAGCATAACTAAATATAGACAATTTTTATGGAGAGTTGGACATTATATATTTTAAATAAAGTTCCATTTTGGGGATTCAGAAAGGAAGCTATATAGCATAACCTCATTGTTCGCATGGCATGGGGACACAATAGTAGCCAGGACCATGAGAGCCACCAAAAACAAGGGACCAAGATTCATCTTGAAGGTTGCCATTTGGTGAGGCCAACAAGTGATTTCTATGCTCAATTGTTGTTCTAATATGTGGTGTGTTATAGAGTTCACTTTGACGGTGTTAATATAGGTGCCTATTGATGCATATTTCGAGTATTTATCTGAAAATAAATCTAGTATCTTCTATATCAAAATCTTGGCTGCCAAATCAATAATTAAATGGGGTAATATAATATAGTGTGTATTAATAGCACCTCAAACATGTAGAATGCATTAGTTGTGTACAATTATACAACATCGTTTGTAGAAAATCTTTCTGTATCAATTAAACACATTAGTTTTGATAGGTAAATCAAATGCCCTATGTATCAATAATATCTTTAGTGAGATAAATGGATTAATATTGTACATAATTCAATATTTTGTGTATCAATGTGGGGTAAAATAAAATAAGTACAATATCTTCAATATGAATATTTTAGCTATCACATCAACCGTTTAACGAGACAACATACTTTTTTCAATAACACTTGGCACATGACGGATGCATTATTTATAAATAATTAATACTATACTTCCCCAACTCTTGGTCGTTCCCCTCCTAGGCCTCACCATCATCCACCGCCCTGGTGCTATCGGCGTGGCATGGTGAATGTGGTCAACGAATGACATCCATTAGAAGAGGATTGTACGTGGAGAGGCTGACAACTGGGTCCACGATTGTATGCAAGTAAGTGCCTCCTTTTTACGCGCAAAATAATGATTCCTCCACCTGACAACGGGGATCCACCGGAAGGGCCTCTGTATTTCATGAAAAAAATGTTCCTCCAACTGAAAGCTCGGACCCACCAGCTATATCTTCGCACGCAAGGAAGTGCCTCCTTATTACACAAAAGACTCACATGCTAGCTATTACCCACCATATTTGGAGGATGACATGTGGGGCCACTAAGTTGACGGGGATGCAAGATTTGTCAACTTAGTCAATAAAAATGATTCTAGCTGCAGCGACCGTACGATGTCCATCCAACACCTGCCGTGCTTCTTCAACCTCTGGTCTTCTTGCTCCAGCCGCCCAAACCATCATCGATCGTGTCACATGCTCCTACGTGCCATGGTCGTCTGTGCTGCTGCGCAGGCTTTACCACCCCACCCTACTACCATCGCTGGCCTGGCCATCCCTGTACTCACCCAGACCTCTTTTTATTCTCCGGCGACGGCAGCCACACACTGCAGCCGAAGCAGTAAACCCTTGTACTCCCCTCCATGTGGGAAACAACTACTGAGTCTTCCACGCCTCCTGGTCATTCCCTTTCTAGGCCTCGTCGTCATCCCCGCCTTGGCGCTCTCGACGCGGCGTGGTCAACGTGGTTAAGGAACCACTTCCATCGGCAGAGGATTGTACGTGGAGAGGCTGACAGCTGGGTCCATGACCGCAGCAAGGAAGTGCCTCCTTATTATGCGCAAAATAACGACTCCTCCACCTGACAGCGGGGACGCACCAGAAGGGCCATTGTATTTTGCAAAAAAAAAACTTTTCCTCCCTGACAACTGGGACCCACCAGCGTAAGTTAGCCACCATATATGCTAGTGCTTGCTGGCGCTCCACCTCACTACCTTTTCTGACCTATAAGCTTAAATAGTTTTGATCGCGAGACTGTGAGATTGTTGAGTCCACGTGACTCACAGATACTTCCAAACAGATGCAGGTGCCGATGATGCCAGTGCAGTGGACGCTACCGAACTCAAGTGGGAGTTCGACGAGGATTCGGGCCATTACTATGTGTCTTTTCCGGATGATCAGTAGAGGAGCCTAGTTGGGGCGATCGGGGATCTAGCATTTGGGGTTGTCTTCTTTATTTTGGTTCCATAGACGGACCATGATTGTATCCTGGATGATGTATGATATTTATGTATTGTGTGAAGTGGTGATTGTAAGCCAACTCTTTATCCCTTTCTTATTCAGTACATGGGATGTGTAAAGATTACCCCTCTTGCGACACACCTACCATGCAGTTATGACTCTAAGTCGTGCTCCGAGACGTGGGAGATATAGCCGCATTGTGGGTGTTACATTCACCAAATTGAAGAGTCGTCTTACCAGAGTCAATGATATATGTGCTGCTTGATTCAAGTTTAGTTTTCTTTTTTGTTGAATAAAAGACCTATACCAATGCTTGGTACATCTTTGTGCATCAATTCTAAATCAAGTTTAGAAATTAATTTGAGCAACATGTGCATCAAGATATGGACCTATACCACTTCACGAAAGATCTTTTAATACATCAATTCTATAAACTATACTAGTGCATCAAGATCAGAATTTATGCTACTACATCAAGTTCAGAAATTAATTTGCTGCATCAAGTTCAGAATTCTATAAACATTTTTCAGATGCTAATCGAGTGCATCAGTTTCAGATGCTAATCTGGTGAAACAATCAACTTCACAGTTTCAAAAATGCATGTAACTTGAGAAACATGTACTCGTGCACCCACTTCACAAACTATAGTATTTCATCTAGTTGGGAAACAAGTTTAATGAAGGTTTTAGTGAGTAGTACTAGTACAACAAATGAATGAACAATAGTATGGATTACCATTTTGTGGCAGTTGTGATGTGGTACACCAAGCAGAGTTCCTCGACGCACAACTGCATGACTGCTGCCATCTGTGGAGGTTCATCTTCGCTGGTGTATTCCACATCAACTCCGATGAAGCTCGGATACAAGCCGCCACCCTTCATCCCGAGCCTGCTCATCATCTCGTCGCCCTTGTCTGGTTCGCTGGTGCAGACGAGCTCCAGCATCTCCTTGCCATGGAGTTCAACCCCTGTGAGGGTTCTCGTGTACTCGCGCTTCTCTCCGGGGACGTGAACGTCGACGAGGTTGTTGCTCTTGTCTGACGTCTCGCCATGATGATGCTTGGCGGATGGTTCCTCTGCCATCGCCTTGCTTCAGCGACTGTGGGCTTGGGAGAGAGAAGTTTGTGGTTTGTGTGCAGTGGAGATGGAAGTGGCAATGGTGGTTCTGTGAATGAGGCAGAGATGGAAGACAATGGGGTATTTTGCGGTGCATCGACGGGGATGTGTGGGAGGCGGTTCGTCAGGGGTGTGGGTGTAGTGGTCGTGGGGGTCCTCGTCTGCAATCCCTTGTGGCAACCGCCTAATGGGTGGCGCGGGTGGTGGCCTGGAAGAACAAACCGTTCATGCCAAGGGTTAATTTGGTGTCACATTGAGTAGTCTTGTCAAGCTGTACTTATGATCTACTTATCCCACTTGCACGTCTCCTGGGTGGTGATGATGGCATTTTGCACTGTTTAGGTGGCGTATTCTTTGTGATGTTTTTTTGTGTGGATGTTAAGTATTGTTTTTCCACTGAAGTCTTATACATTAGTTTATCTCAAAACATTTTTCAGTGCCCTGGGAGTTGTTGCTCAAAACTGGTACTTATTTTATTTTCATCTGTACCAACATAAGTTAGGCCTTTATAGTTTTTGTATTCTCATTTTAGTGCACTTATGGTTTAGTGCTGTGTGAATTGAATTGTAATTTCATACAACGTACGGTTTTGAAATTTGGTGTCACAGTGGTGTGAGTGGCCTGACTGATCCTGCTGTTTTAGTACTAATGTCATATGTATGTTTGAACTGAGTTTGGGGGGGGGGGTCATTGAGATTATTTACGACCAAATCGTTCGTTGAGGTGTAGGCATATTTTATATAAATAAGAAATTTAGCATAATTGACAAAGAAAATCTATTTGAACTTGTTGCATTTTAGTAGTTGAACTTGTCAGATTTTATATAAGTAAGAAATTTAGCATAATTGAGAAATAAAATCTTTTTGAACTTGTTGCATTTCAGTAGTTGAACTTGTCAGATTTTATATACATAAGAAATTTAGCATAATTGACAAACATTGTCTATTTGAACTTGTTGCATTTTAGTAGTTGAACTTGTCAGATTTTATATAAATAAGAAATTTAGCATAATTTACAAACATTGTCTATTTGAACTTGTTGCATTTTAGTAGTTGAACTTGTCAGATTTTATATAAATTTGAAATTTAGCATAATTGATAAACATTGTCTATTTGAACTTGTTGCATTTTAGTAGTTGAACTTGTCATATTTTATAAAAATAAGAAATTTAGCATAAAATTGAGAAAGAAAATCTATTTGAACTTGGTGCATTTTAGTAGTTGAACTTGTCAGATTTTATATAAATAAGAAATTTAGCATAATTGAGAAAGAAAATCTATTTGAACTTGTTGCATTTTAGTAGTTGAACTTGAAAGTAATATTTAATTCGGTTTTTTAAATTATGAACATTTAACAGATAGGCTATTAAGTTCTCTTCTTTTTAGAGGTTCATTGTGTTTGTATCATATTTTTCCTTTTTTATCATCCATGGTGCAGAGCTAAAATGATTTTTATCTATATTTTTCGTATTTAAAGTTATTGCCTGCGAACTAGTATTTGAATTTATATATTTTCAGTTTCGAACATTTTTCTTGTAGTTTATACTTCTTTGCCCCGCCCTCTGGTTTGTTTAACTAGGCTTATTGGTGGGGTGTTTGTAGACGATGGAGGCTATTGGGCCGTTTTCCGGCCCAAATGGCCCGCGCGGGTATGCAGTGCGGCGTGCGCGTGCGCTATGGGTTTAGTCCCACCTCGCTAATCGAGGGGGCTCTATACCTGTTTATAAGCGCAGTCGAGGCTCAATGGTTGAACTCCTTTGAATACTTACCTGAGCGCTAATACACGGCGCTCGCTCTCTATCACGACCTGTGGGCCCTGGTCGGCTGGCCCTGCGTTGTGTGGATTACTAGGGATTCGCCCACGGGATCGAGTTCAAGTATCTAGCAGCGTCAGGGCCTGCACCTGTCCTTGGGCGGTTAATTTTTTCTTGTTTGTTTGTTTGAATCTAGTACTTGACTCCACCGGTAACATGGACTGATTCTTTTTGTTCTAGTTCTTGTGAGTTATTCGTAAGTGTAATCTTTTTCATTTGAGTTTTTTGCCTTCTTTTTTGTGTTTATTTTTGTGATTGTTCTCAAGGGTCTTCTCGTGCCATTTTCAGTACTATGGTACTTGCGTGTAGACTAAGTTATACTGATAGTCCATTCATAGTAGCACTTATGTTCTTAGTGTGACATTTTGTTGGGGGTGTTAAGGATTGATGCTTCTTTGTACTTTTTATTGTAGCAAGTATGTACTGTCCGATCAAGTGCACTAGTACTATCATTCTTAATCTGCATGTGACAAACATAAGTGTGTGATGATGCTTCTTAGCTTTTTCTGTTTGTAGTACTTGTTAATTTTCTAGCAGCTACATATGAATGAGAATACTACATGAAGTACTAAGAATTTTTGCTTCAACTTTTGAAGTGTTGTTAAGCAACTCAAATTGTGCTAATTGTTTTCAACGTTATGTTTTCTATACAATACTGGATCGAAACTACACATGGAACAACGTTGTGTGATTAGTTGCTTCATAACTAGTACTTTAGAGCAGCCACAATGTTCCATTCAGAAGCTACTTTGAATTTGAAATGATGGATTAACAACATACGAAGCTACCGAACTTATATAATGAGATAAGCAAAACATTGCACTTGATGACATAAGTAAACTTGTTCAGCCATGACAAAGCACGACATAATCATAGTGGTTCAACCCAACCAGAGAAAACTACTAATTTGAAACAACAAGATAAAAGGCAAGCACAAGCGGAAGGAAAACAAAGGCAGGCTCTGATGTATCTTCATCCCTAAAAGGGGCAAAAGGGGCGGTCGTAGTAGTTTTCAGCGTCCCGCTCTTTTGCAAATTCCCAACCATCTGTGATGTAGTCGATCACGTTCCATGACTTGTACGCGGCGTATGCATCTACTCCTGCGTACTCGATGAGGTTGTTTGGCAGCAGGCTGATCCCCAACAGTTTGTGGTCTTCCTGTGTTTCAATGTTCTTCTTCATGCCTTTGTAGAATGGGTGGATGACGCTGGCTGCAACATCAGTCAAGGAGTCATACTCTTTTCCGGTGTATGGAACTCTCCAGAGGCACTGAATGTCGATAAACTTGTTGGGGTTGATCTCCAAACCAGACATCTTCAGCTTCTCTTTGTCGCTTTCAATGCTGAAACCGGCAAATGTGAACAACCTCTCATGCTGCAGCATCTTGTTCAGGTGCTTGGGCCTGCAAGGGGAGAGACATTTTGAAAATTAGCATTACTTTGATGTTTGAATTATTCATTTTTGTTTTGTTTTACAAGCGATGAATCCATGAAGTAGATGCTTATATAGCATAATTAATGGATGAATGTACTTCAAAAACTAGTAAATAAAGTTCTGAAATTAAATTCAAGTACATCATGTTATTTTTCTTTTTGGATTATACATAGTTTTAGTCAATGTTGTATGTGCTGCTTTACTACTAGTTTGGTTTACTTTTGTTGAATAGGATAACACATAACCAGTGCTTCACCAAGTCCTTAGTTTTTTTGCTTATGAAAATAACATTAGATCAAATTCATAAAATACTTCACTACATCAAGTTCAGAAACATCTTTTTAATACATCGAGTACATAAACTACACTATTGGATCACGTTCATAAACTACACTAGTCGATCAACTTAAGAAATTAATCTTCCGCAAGATTTTCCAAATAGTAATCCAGTGCATCAGGTTCAAAAATACATTTATAGTGTATCTACTTGAGAAAATACAATAGTGAATCCACTTTTCACAAACCACACTAGTACATCTAGTTGGGAAACAAGACTGATGAAATTTTCAGGATACAGTACTAATAAAACAGATGAACCAAACAGGGCAAATGAGTAGGATGGGTCACCATTTTGTGGCCGCTGCGATGTCGTACACCAAGCAGAGCTCATCGATGCAAAACTGCAGGACTATTCCCATCTAGGAAGTTTCATCTTCGCTGGTGTAGTGCACACCAACGCCGACGATCCTACGAAGATTGTCGATAGCCTTCCTCCAGAGCCTGGAGATCATCTCGTCGGCCTTTTCTAGTCCGTTGGTGCAGACGATCTCCAGCGTCTCCTTGCCGTGGAGCTCAACCCCTATGAGTGTTTTGGTGTACTCGCGCTTCTCGCCGGGGACGTGAACATCGACGAGGTTGCTGGTCTTGTCCGACGTCTTGCCATGATGATGCTTGGTGGATGGTTCCTCCGCCATCGCCCTCCTTCGGTGAATGTGGGCTTGGGAGAGAGAAGTTTGTGGTTTGTGTGCAGTGGAGATGGAAGTGGCAATGGTGGTTCTGTGAATGAGGCAGAGATGGAAGACAATGGGGTATTTTGCAGTGCGTCGATGGGGATGTGTGGGAGGCGGTTCGTCGGGGGTGTGGGTGTAGTGGTCGTGGGGGTCGCCGTTTGCAGTCCCTTGTGGCAACCGCCCAGTTGATGGCGTGGGCGGTGGCCTGGAAGAACCAACCATCCAAGCCAATTTGTTTGCCAAGGTATTAATCTGGTCGCACTGAGTAGTCTTGTCAAGCTGTACTGACCAGCTGCTTATCCCACTTGCTCGCGTCAGGGTCGATGATTATGACATTTTACTGTCGCACTGATCCGTCTTGTTAAGCTGTACTTAAGAGCTGCTTATCCCACTTGCACGTGTCAGGTTTGGTGATTGAGGGAGTCCTGGATTAGGGGGTATCCGGACAGCCGGACTATATCCTTTGGCCGGACTGTTGGACTATGAAGATACCAGATTGAAGACTTCGTCCCGTGTCCGGATGGGACTCTACTTGGCGTGGAAGGCAAGCTAGGAGATACGGATATGTATATCTCCTCCTTTGTAACTGACCTTGTGTAACCCTAGCCCCCTCAAGTGTCTATATAAACCGGAGGGTTTTAGTCCGTAGGACAACATACAATCATACCATAGGCTAGCTTCTAGGGTTTAGCCTCTTCGATCTCGTGGTAGATCAACTCTTGTAATAGTCATATCATCAAGAATACATCAAGCAGGACGTAGGGTTTTACCTCCATCAAGAGCGCCCGAACCTGGGTAAAACATCGTGTCCCCTGCCTCCTGTTACCATCTGCCTTAGACGCACAGTTCGAGACCCCCTACCCGAGATCTGCCGGTTTTGACACCGACATTGGTGCTTCATTGAGAGTTCCTCTGTGTCGTCGCCATTAGGCTTGATGGCTCCTTTAACCATCGGTAGCGATGCGGTCCAGGGTGAGGCTTTTCTCCCCGGACAGATCTTCGTATTCGGCGGCTTCGCACTGCGGGCCAACTCACTCGGCCATCTGGAGCAGATCGAAAGTTACGCCCCTGGCCACCAGGTCAGGTTTGGAAGCTTAAACTACACGGCCGATATCCGCGGAGACTTGATCTTCGACGGATTCGAGCCCCCGCCAAGTGCGTTGCACGGTCTCGATGAGCATGATTTGGCTCTGACAACGGACAGTGCTCAGGATATCGCACCAGCAACCGCTCTGGCCCTCAATTCGGAGCTAATCGCGCCATCCATGGACGGGTGGATAGACCCCGCCATGGAAGTCGTACTCTTAGCGGTGATCGAGCCGAGGACCGACCTTACCCTTCATGAGAGCCGTGATGCCTGACTCCCGGATTCTTCTCCGGCCAGGGACTCCGAACCGCCTGCACCCGTGCCTATCGAATCCGGCTCGGCGCTGATCATGAAGTTTACCTCCGCGGATATCTTTCAGCACTCGCCCCTTGGCGACATACTGAACTCATTAAGGTCTCTCTCCTTGTCAGGAGAATCCTGGCCGAACTACGTTCGGAAGGATTGGCATGCGGATGACGAAGAAGCTCACCGCCCACCCACCGCCCACTTAATAGCCATTGTCGATGACTTACCCGACATGTCGGACCTCGACTCTGAAGACATCGATGGTATGGACGATGATGTAGGAGATGAAAAGGAACCACTACCCACAGGGCACTGGATGTCCACTTCATCATATGATGTATACATGGTGGACACACCCAACGAAAACGACGACGAGGAACGGAAGGACGCAGCGGTTCCCTCGAGAAGCAGTCAAAGCAGCGGCGTAAGCGCTGCTCTAAATCCCGCCTCGGCAGAAATAGCAATCATATAGACCCAGCGTTAGAGCAGGGTGAACCATCGCCCAACCTCGGCAACAAGGAGAATCAAGCCGAACAACCCAACCCCGTCGAAGATAACAGACCGGATGACATCACACCAGACAGGCACCCGAAGCAACAAAATGCCCATCAAAGGTTGGTTGCCACTGCGAGGAGTTTGAAAAAGTAGAAGCAAAGGCTCAGGGCTGCCCAAGACACACTCAAAATCAGATGGAGTGAAGTACTCGACCCTGCAACAAAGTACGACAGTAATCGCCACACCAAGAGCTATCCGAAGCGAAAGTTGCTACCCGAATTCTATGAGGAGGCCTTAGATCATTCACAATTAAAAAATCAAATGGACATCCTGTCGGATAGACGACCTCATAGCCAACATAAAGCGACAAACGGCGCCGCACATAAACTAGTACGCGATCCGCGTAAGGGCTCGCATCAAAAGGACGACGCAACCAGATCCATCTACATACCACGCAGGCGCGCTCCAACATACACTGCAACACAAAAAACATCTGAACACCACGGCACACCCAAATATAGGGGTGCCGCACACCTCCTATGTTTCACCGACGAGGTGCTGGACCATGAATTTCCGGAGGGATTCAAACCCGTAAACATAGAGGCGTACGACGGGACAACAGACCCTGGGGTCTGGATTGAGGACTACATCCTCCATATCCATATGGCTCGAGGAGACGATCTCCACGCCATCAAGTACTTACCCCTCAAGCTCAAAGGGCCAGCTCGGCACTGGCTTAAAAGCCTCCCCGAAAACTCCATTGGAAGCTGGGAAGAGCTTGAAGACGCTTTTCGGGCAAATTTTCAAGGGACTTATGTCCGACCACCGGATGCAGATGATTTGAGTCATATAACTCAACAGCCCGGAGAGTCAGCCCGAAAGCTTTGGAACAGGTTTCTTACTAAAAAGAACCAAATAGTCGACTATCCGGACGCCGAAGCCTTAGCAGCTTTCAAGCATAGCGTTCGTGACGAATGGCTTGCAAGACACCTCGGCCAAGAAAAGCCAAGAACAATGGCAGCATTAACAAGCCTCATGACCCGCTTTTGCGTGGGCGAGGACAGCTGGTTAGCCCGATGCACCACCAGCGACCCAAGTACATCCAAATTTAGGGATGGAAATGGGAAATCATGACGCAGCAAAAATAAGCGCCGAAATAAAGAAGATAGCCCGAAGAGCATGGCAGTAAACGCCAGATTCAGAAGCACTCAGTCGGGTCAGCAAAGTCGCCCTCCAAAGGCAACCAAGACGAACTGTCCAGCCTAAACAAAATTCTGGACCAAACATGTCAGATCCATAACACCCCCGGTAAACCTGCCAATCATCCCCACAGAGACTGTTGGGTCTTCAAGCAGTCTGGCAAGCTCAACGCTGAACACAAGGGTCAGGAGTCACCAAGCGAAGATGAGGACGAGCCTCGCATGCAAAGCACTGGGGAACAGAAGAAATTCCCACCAGAAGTCAAAACAGTAAACGTGTTACACGTGATAAAGGGGAGAAACAAAGCGGCACCCCTAGATAAATATGCCCCAGGGCCTATCACCGTGGAGTTCTGCCACTGGCCGTCCCAACCGATCACTTTTGACCATCGGGATTACTCAGCAAGTGTCCGGCAGGCGGGATGGGCTGCCTTGGTATTAGACCTAATAATTGACGGACTCCACTTCACACGAGTTCTGATGGATGGCGGCAGCAGTTTAAACTTGATATATCAGGACACAGTACGCAACATGGGGATACACCCAGCAAAAATTAGCCATAGCCATACTTCCTTTAAAGGAGTAACGCCAGGCCCAGAGGCTCATTGCACAGGCTCCCTATTACTAGAGGTTATATTTGGCATCCCCGACAACTTTCATAGCGAAAATCTAACCTTCCAAATCGCTCCGTTCCAATGTGGCTATCAAGCACTACTCGGACGCGAAGATTTCGCTCGCTTTAATGCAATACCGCATTACGCTTCCCTCATGCTTAGATGCCCGGTCCACGTGGCATCATTACAGTCAATGGAAATATTGAGTGCTCCTTGCGCGCCGAAGATAGCGTGGCCGCCTTGGCAGCCGAACACTAAACGGCCTCACCAACTAAAGCATCTGACAGGTCGTTAAGACCACGGACACAGTTAGACGAGTCCAGCACATCTATAGGTAATTAATACAGGTTTGATGGCCATACCCCTAGTACAATACAAGGGGCTCAACGTGCGCAAACAAGTGGCAATTCGGCTCAATCTTACACCTTCTGAACTTATATATTGTTCATTTAGTATAATTTACCTTTTGCACTGCAACTTTTCAATTAAAGTTCCTCTCTTTTACAGATGATCATCGTGCTACACCCGTCCAGAATATGGCACAATGGAGACACATGCGCAGACGTGCAGCAGGGACCCGTTACAAGGATTCTTTTTAGATTAAGACCCTGCGTAAACCTTTTTTAATGTTTGTTGTTCATACACATCCCTCGGATTCTCAGTACAATTGAGAAGGAAGCCGGCGTCTTGGCATGTGGCCATGTCAGAATAATGCACGTACCTAGACACCGGGGGCTTATATCAAAGGGCACTGTTTACGCCCGGTTTACACCATAAAGACCGGATACCTTAGGGAGTGTTCGGCGTCGCGAGTTTGGCCTTATATGCATCAGCTCCGAATCATGTCTTTGGTCAAATGTTGGGTTTGCCCGGCTCCTGTGTTTTGCCGCCTAACGTTCTACTCTATCGGCTAAGGTGGCACCAGGAGAACTACTGCGATTGTGCCCTGGTTCATCCCGCGAGCATCTCAGTAGAGAAAGCCGAAAACTGACTGTCATGATATAGCGTGAGACTGGTCAACCACTCGATGACCTATCAGAATCTTCAAGATTCCTCTGCCTTAACTAAGGGCTGTTTCCCGGCCAGGCATGTACGCATTCCAAATTCGGATGAGTGCGGAGCCACTAGGGGCTATATAGTAGCCCCACTGTCAAACTCCTCTGGCTAAGTGAAAGTGTTAAAGCATTATAGTCAGGTTGCCTTGTCCGCTGTGCTATCACCTCCTTAATGGACCAAGACGCTGGGTTAAGTGTGAAAATGTGTCTTCTGCGAACACCCCCGCATTATATGCGTGGGGGATGAAGTCGACGACTGCAATCTTTCAGGTTATATACATATATACATAAACAGCCGCACATGAGGCATCATAATACTTTCGGGCAAAAGTATAAATACAGCCTTGATAAACTCAATAAAACATTGTTTTTACAATGGGAATACATGTCATTCAAACATAATATTCTTCGAGCATTGGGCCTCTATTGAACGAGCGCCTTCAAGAACTTCTTCAAAATAGTGCTCCGCAGCCACTCGGCCTATGGCCGAACCCTGTGCCGCGACAGCGGTGGCATCCATCTCCGCCTAGTATGTTTTGACACGGGCAAGGGCCATCCGCGAGCCTTCTATGCACGCCGACCTCTTCATCGCATTAATGCGCGGCACCGTGCCAAGGAACTGCTGCACTAAACTAAAATAGTTGTTCGGCTTGGGCCTTTCCGGCACAAGAGATCCACAACAGACCTCATGACGAGTCCGGACAATCTATTCAGTTTGGCCCATTCGGCAAGCCGATCAGCCAATGGAAGCAGACGCTCTGGAACATTAAATTGTGGCCAGAATAGCTTGTCCACTTCATGATCTGTTTGATCTCGGAAGTATTCGGCCGCATCGACAGCACTCGCCGCCAAGTCCATATATGCGTCCGCCGAACTCCACAGCCGGTCCAGAGGGGCATATTGAGGATCTCCAAACTTTCTCCGCACCCGGAAGGGTTTCCCAGCCGCGATATCCCCGGCTTGACGCAGCTCCTCCCTCTTTGCTCTCATGGCGGAGCGGGTGTCTTTGGTCGCCGTGGCGGCCTTTTCCAGGTCCTTCACCTTCGCCAGGTTTTCCTCTTCAAGAAGCTGGCAACGGTCGGCAGTGTCTTTTAACTTTACATCCATCTCGGCCATTTTCTCTTTGCTCTCGCAATGTGCGGCCTTTTCGGCTCTTAACTCTTCGGCTGCCTTTAAAGCAGCCGCATTACTACTCCTCGCTTGCTCCTTGGCCAGGGCAAGCTCTGCCCGAAGGGTCTCCACGGCGGCAGCCCCATCTGCAGTCACAATATATTAAAGATACTGGCATCATGCTGCTCTTACTATGAGACTTCACCAGAAAATTCACCTACCCTGCGCCTCGTCAAGCCGCTTGTTAACAAGCACGATGTTGGCATCGGCCGCATCCAGTTGTTGCTTTAGTTTGGCAACCCTATCAGTCCAGATAGCCACCGGCGCCTCCACCACCTGCACGTAAAGGCAGTCTGGTTATGATTGGGACTATGATCCTCTGTTTGCCGCCGTTTTCAGCGACAACCAGAGTCTCAGGGGCTACTATCTACACAGGGCACACCTAAAAATGTGCGGTATTTTCAAAAAAATATACATCATTCCATGTACCTCAAAACCCGTTAGTAGACTCATAAAAGCTTCATGCAGCCCACTTTCGGTGGACGCAATCCTTTCAATCACCGTACCCATCAAGGCGCGGTGCTCTTCTAAGATAACCGCCCTCTCCAGCAGATCCCTCCATACATCCGACCGCATACCAGATGGTGCCGGACTCTTTTGATTGCTCTCTTCAAGAGCTAGATACGGGGGATTTCGGGTGGCCATAGGATTACCTTCTGGCCTTACCGGATCAGGAGAAACTCTCCGTGACGACACTTCAAGGTCGCCCGCTTCTTGAGCTGGGGAGTCCGGGGTAGGCGATTCGCTCTCCATCATCTCCGGAAGAAGATCCCCTAAAACGAGCTCAACTGAGAAGGGCTAAGATCCGAACTGCAAGATAAATACTTCAGTTATTTTCCTCAGAAGTAAGGTAGGATATCCTCTCTATCAAGTACTTTTTGATTACTTACAGCCCGTTAGAGGGCTGATCCCCGCGCAAGCCTTGTATGGCTAAAGCACCCTCCGAGGCGGGGCCCTCTGGTGGAGATTTCCTCCCCCGCTTGGAAACCTTGGTTTCCGGATCTTCGGATGTAGTCCTCTTCCTTCCCCGGGGCGAGCGAATGTCAGATTATTCCCCTGGGTTATCCTCCTTTACGGAGGCGCTCCTTCCCTCGGTTGGAATAAGTAGCGGTGGAGGCCCGCTTTCGCCCTCTTTATTCCCCCCTTCATCTTCCTTTGTGGGCACCAGGCAAGGTGCTAGCTCAAGCATCTTTTACAGCACCGGATTGTCCAAGCCTTCAGGAAGGGGGGCCGAACACTAGATCATCTTCTCCTTTGTTATGCAGTCCTGGTCAAAGAGTGATTCTTCAGAATGATGTCATGATAAGTAAAAAAGGACAGTGTGTTCGGCCATGGGATTACTTACTTGGGCCGCGGTGCGGTTGCTGCTCTGGTCCACGTCCTCAGTAGTGTCCGGACACTCTATTTGAGGTCCGAAGAACGATTTGTACATCTCCTCGTGCGTCAGGCCGAGGAAATTCTGAATGGCGCGCGGTCCTTCTGGGTTGAATCCCCATAGGCGGAGGGGCCAGCGTTTGCAAGGCTGGACTCAACGAACCAGCATGACTTGCATTACCATAACCAAACTGAAATCTCCCTCGAAGAGATCTCGGATGTAGCTCTGCCATATGGGCACGTCCTTGGCTGGACCCCAGCTCAGTCCTCTGCTGATCCATGACATCAGTTGTGGTGGAGGGCCCGAGCGAAAGGTGGGGGCAGCCACCCACTTGGCACTTCAGGGAGCTGTGATGTAGAACCACTCCCGTTGCCATAATCCGGACACCTCTGGAAAGGAACCCTTTGGCCATGGAGCATCAGCAATTTTGCTTATCAAAGCACCTCCGCATGCTACATAATGTCCCTCGACCATCTTCGGCTTCACATCAAAGGTCTTGAGCCACAAGCCGAAGTGAGGGGTAATGCGGAGGAAGGCCTCACAAACGACGATAAATGATGAGATGTGAAGAAGGGAGTCCGGGGCCAGATTGGGAAAATCCAGCCCGTAATAGAACATAAGACCCCTAACGAAGGGATCCAGAGTGAGGCCTAGTCCTCGGAGGAAGTGGGAGACGAAAACAACGCTCTAGTTGGGTTCGGAAGTAGGGACGACCTGCCCTCGGGCGGGCAGCCTATGCGATATTTCGGCGGTCAGATATCTGGCTTCCCGCAGCTTCTTGATGTCCTCCTCCGTGACGAAGGAAGGCATCCACCGGCCTTGAAGGCTGGATCCGGACATGACTGAAGATCCAAAGCACCTGACCTGGGCTTTGGGTGTTAGAACTCGAGGCAGGGGAAGGATTCGATTGAGCCCGAGAGGGAAAAGTAAAAGCCTTGCCCCTTTATAAAGAGGGTGAATATCAAGCGTCCTCCTCGTGGCCGTTTGGGACTTACCTAAAATCTAGGAGTCCTAGGCACGGTTGGGTTACCCACGTCCGTATTGATGAGAATCCCGTAATTAGGGGAACACGATCTCTGCTGTGATAAAGACGTGTCAAGAAACCACCTCGCGTTATGTGTGGAGCTGGTTAAGGAAAAACGGTTCGAATAATTACTGGGCCATGGCATAATGTCATACTGCCAAAACGTGTCAGCAGATTGGATTTGTGGAAATATTATTCTCTCTACGGTGGTACGTGGAATTTATTTTGCAGGGTCAGACACTATCCTTGTATTCAAACTCTTCTGTGATGTATTCGGAGGAGGAACCCGCCTTGCAATGCCGAAAACAACACTGCGCGCCAGACTCATCGCCATTGAAGCCTGGTTCAGGGGCTACTGAGGGAGTCCTGGATTAGGGGGTATCCAGACAGCCGGACTATATCCTTTGGCCGGACTGTTGGACTATGAAGATACCAGATTGACGACTTCGTCCCGTGTCCGGATGGGACTCTACTTGGCGTGGAAGGCAAGCTAGGCGATGCGGATATGTATATCTCCTCCTTTGTAATCGACCTTGTGTAACCCTAGCCCCCTCCGGTGTCTATATAAACCGGAGGGTTTTAATCCATAGGACAACATACAATCATACCATAGGCTAGCTTCTAGGGTTTAGCCTCTCCGATCTCGTGGTAGATCAACTCTTGTAATACTCATATCATCAAGAATAAATCAAGCAGGACGTAGGGCTTTACCTCCATCAAGAGGGCCCGAACCTGGGTACAACATCATGTCCCCTGTCTCCTGTTACCATCCACCTTAGACGCACAGTTTGGGACCCCCTACCCGAGATCCGCCAGATTAGACACTAAGTAGTCTTGTCAAGCTATATTGACTAGCTGCTTATCCCACTTGCTCATGTCAGGGTCGATGATGATGGCATTTTACTGTCGCACTGATCCGTCTTGTCAAGTTGTACTTAAGAGGTGCTTATCCCACTTGCGCATGTCAGGTTTGGTGATGATGGAGGTTTGTACTCCTCTACTTTGGGTACTTGGACTGGTGATTGAAATGTAATTGTACTTACCAAATACCAGTCAGACTATGTGTGTCATGCTAATGTTTTTAAAATAACTTTTTTTTGAAAGGATTGGTTATATGAAGATAATCTCTGAAAGTATTTTTTACGGATAAATTAGATTTTCATCAGTACATGTGTATTATTTGCATTTTGCTTGAGGTAAATATTTTTATGTACTGATGGTCTTTCTGAACCAGGACTGGCAGAAGCGGACATAGTTTGTTTTTCAAACGATGTTTTTTGAGGTGTTCACGGGTGTGTTTTGGTTACTATGCTTTTGTACTAACGAGTGAGAATTATCAGTACTGATGTACGATAAGAGTTTAAATTTTCCTTAACATATTTTTGCTGAGTTACTCGTCGACAGTAGTGTTGGCGTTAGATAAATCCAGATAAGTTTTTTCAAATATATTTGTGACTGCATTCAAAAAGGATTGTCAAATGGTTTACATAATAATGTCGCTTGTCCAGCGGGCACAAATCACAAATTATATCTTAACTATAGTACTGATCGAGAAATCGATGATAAAGCTAAATAAGTTTTGTTAACGACAATGTTTCTGATATGTTTCCTCATTGTGTACCGAGGCAACTAAGAGTACAAGCTTATTTTTTCAGTTGATGTAGCAGCATAACCACTATCGATTCTTCAGTCCTGAGCTCCTCCTAACTGGCCCCGAATGTTGTCCCTTGCCGGCGCTCTTCATCATCAGTTTCAGTTTCCTCGTCCCCAACACTGTCATCTTCATTGTCTCCGTCCGATTGGTCGTCATTCTCGTCAAACCTTCTTCTTCATCCTTTTCTTTTGATTTTTCGAAGTGTCGGTGTCAAAACCAGCGGATCTCGGGTAGGGGGTCCCGAACTGTGCATCTAAGGCGGATGGTAATAGGAGGCAGGGAACACGATGTTTTACCCAGGTTCGTGTCCTCTTGATGGAGGTAAAACCCTACGTCATGCTTGATTTATTCTTGATAATACGAGTAGTACAAGAGTTGATCTACCACGAGATCGAAGAGGCTAAACCCTAGAAGCTAGCCTATGGTATGATTGTATGTTGTCCTACGGACTAAAACCATCCGGTTTAGATAGACACCGGAGGGGGCTAGGGTTACACAAGGTCGGTTACAAAAGAGGAGATATACATATCCGTATTGCCTAGCTTGCCTTCCACGCCAAGTAGAGTCCCATCCGGACACGGGACGAAGTCTTCAATCTTGTATTTTCATAGTCCAACTGTCCGGCCAAAGGATATAGTCCGGCTGTCCAGAGAACCCCTAATCCAGGACTCCCTCAGTAGCCCCTGAACCAGGCTTCAATGACGATGAGTCCGGTGCGCAGTGTTGTCTTCGGCATTGCAAGGCGGGTTCTTCCTCCGAATACATCACAAAAGAATTTGAATACAAGGATAGTGTCTGACCCTGCAACATAAGTTCCACATACCACCATAGAGAGAATAATATTACCACAAATCTAATCTGCTGACACGTTTTGGCAGCATGACAATGAAAGCCATGGCCCGGTAATTATTTGAACCGCTTTCCTTTAACCAGCCCCGCCCATGACGCGAGGGTTTCTTGACACGTATTATCAAAGCAGAGATCATGCTCCCCTTATTACGGGATTCTCATCAATACAGACGTGGGTAACTCAACCGTGCCTAGGACTCCTAGATTTTAGGCAAGTCCCAAATGGCCACGAGGAGGACGCTTGATATTCACCCTCTTTATAAAGGGACAAGGCTTTTACTTTTTCCCTCCCGTGCTCAATCGAATCCTTCCCCCGCCTCGAGTTCTAACACCCAATGCTCAGGTCAGGCGCTTCAGACCTTCAATCGTGTCTGGATCTAGCCTTCAAGGTCGGTGGATGCCCTCCTCCGTCACGGAGGAGGATATCAAGAAGTTGAGGGAGGCCAGATACCTGACCACCGAAATTTCACATAGGCTGCCCGCCCGAGGGCAGGTCATCCCTACTCCCGAACCCAACAAGAGCATTGTGTTCGTCTCCCACTTCCTCCGAGGACTAGGCCTCGCTCTGGATCCCTTTGTTAGGGGTTTTATGTTCTATTATGGGCTGGATTTCCATGATCTGGCCCTGGACTCCCTTCTTCACATCTCGTCATTTATTGTCGTCTGTGAGGCCTTCTTCCGCATTACCCCTCACTTTGGCTTGTGGCTCAAGACCTTCGATGTGAAGCCGAAGATGGTTGAGGGACAGTATGCAGCGTGCGGAGGTGCTTTAATAAGCAAAATTGCTGATGCTCCGTGGCCAAAGGGTTCCTTTCCAGAGGTGTCCGGATTATGGCAACGGGAGTGGTTCTATGTCACAACTCCCCGAAGTGCCAAGTGGGTAGCTGCCCCCACCTTTCGCTCGGGCCCCCCACCACAACTGATGTCATGGATCAGCAAGGGGCTGAGCTGGGGTCCAGCCAAGGACGTGCCCATACTATAGAGCTGCATCCGAGATCTATTCGAGGGAGATTTCAATCTGGTTATGGTAATGCAAGTCATGCTGGTTGTCAAATCCAGCCTTGCAAACGCTGGCCCCTCCGTATGTGGGAATTCCACCCAGAAGGACCACGCTCTATTCAGAATTTCCTCGGCCTGACGCATGAGGAGATGTACAAATATTTCTTCGGACCCCAAATAGAGTGTCCAGACACTACCAAGGACGTGGTCCTGATTAGCAACCGCACCGCTGCCCAAGTAAGTAATCCCATGGCCGAACACACCATCCTTTTTATTTATCATGATATCATTCTGAAGAATCGCTCTTTGACTAGGACTAGATAACAAAGGCGAAGATGATCCGGTGTTCGGCCTCCCTTCCTGAAGGCTTGGACAATGCGGTGCTGGAGAAGATGCTCGAGCCAGCACCTTGCCTGGTGCCCTCAAAGGAAGATGAAGAGGGGGAATAAAGAGGGCAAAAGCGGGCCTCCACCGCCACCTATTCCAACCGAGGGAATGAGCGCCTCCATGAGGGAAGATAACTCAGGGGAAGAATCTGACATTCTCTCGCCCCGGGGAAGGAAGAGGGCTACCTCTGAAGATCCGGAAACCAAGGTTTCCAAATGGGAGAAGAAATCTCTGCCAGAGGGTCCTGCCTTGGAGGGTGCTTTAGCCGCACAATGCCTGCACGGGGATCAGCCCTCTAACGAGTTGTAAGTAATCAAAAAGTACTTAATAGTGAAGATATCCTACCTTACTTCTGAGGAAAATAACCAAAGAATTCATCTTGCAGTTCGGATCTTAGCCCTTCTCAGCAGAGCTCGTCTTCAGGGGATCTTCTTCTGGAGATGATGGAGAGCGAAACGCCTCCCCCGGACTCCCCAGCTCAAGAAGTGGGCGACCTTGAAGTGTCCCCGCGAAGGGTTTCTCCTGATCCGGTAAGGCCAGAAGGTAATCCCATGGTTGCCTGAAGTCCCAAGTATCCGGCTCTTGAAGAGAGCAATCAAAAGAGTCCGACACCATCTGGTATGCGGTCAGATGTACGGAGGGATCTGCTGGAGAAGGCGGTTATCTCGGAAGAGCACCGCACCTTGATGGGTACGGTGATTGAAAGGATTTCATCCACCAAAAGCGGGCTGCATGAAGCCTTTATGAGTCTACTGACGGGTTTTGAGGTACGTGAAATGATGTATTTTTTTGAAAGTAACGCACATGTTTTAGATGTGCCCTGTGTAGATATTAGCCCCTGATACTCTAGTTGTCGTCGAAAACAGCAGCAAACAGAGGATCATAGTCCCAGGCAATAACCAGACTACCTTTACGTGCAGGTGGTGGAGGCGCCGGTGGCTAGCCGGACTGATAAGGTTGCCGAACTAAAGTAGCAACTAGATGCGGCCGATGCCGACATCGTGCTTGTTAACAAGCGGCTTGACAAGGCGCAGGGTAGGTGAATTTTCTGGTGAATGTCACATAGTAAGAGCAGCATGATGCCAGTATCTTTAATATGTTGTGACTATAGATGGAGCTGCCACCATGGAGACCCTTCGGGCGGAGCTTGCCCGAGCCAAGGAGCAAGCGAGGAGTAGTAATGCGGCCGCTTTAAAGGCGGCCGAAGAGTTAAGAGCCGAAAAGGCCGCCCACTGCGAGAGCAAAGAGAAAATGGCCAAGATGGCTGTAAAGTTGAAAGATACTACCAACCGTTGCCAGCTTCTTGAAGAGAAAAACCTGGCGAAGGCGACGGACCTGGAAAAGGCCACGACGGCGACCAAAGACACCCGCTCTGCGATGAGAGCGAAGAAGGAGGAGCTGCGTCAAGCCGGGGATATCACGGCTAGGAAACCATTCCTGCTACAGAGAAAGTTTGGAGATCCTCTGTATGCCTCTCTGGACCGGCTGTGGAGTTCGGCGGACGCATATATGGACTTGGCGGCGAGTGCTGTCGATGCGGCCAAATACTTCCGAGATCAAATAGATCGTGAAGTGGACAAGCTATTCTGGTCACAATTTCATGTTCCAGAGCATCCGCTTTCATTGGCTGATCGGCTTGCCGAATGGGCCGAGCTGAATAGATTGTTCGGACTCGCCATGAGGTCTGTTGTGGATCATCTGTGGCCGGAAAGGCCAAAGCCGAACAACTATTTTAGTTTAGTGCAGCAGTTCCTTGGTCTGGTGCCGCGCATTAATGCGATGAAGAGGTCGGCATGCATAGAAGGCTCGCGGATGGCCCTTGCCCGTGTCAAAACATACTGGGCGGAGATGGATGCCACCACTGTTGCGGCGCAGGGTTTGGCCATAAGCCGAGTGGCTGCCAAGCACTATTTTGAAGAAGTTCTTGAAGGCGCTCGTTCGATAGAGGCCCAGTGCTCGAAGAATATTATGTTTGAATGACATGTATTCCCATTGTAAAAACAATGTTTTATTAAGTTTATCAAGGCTGTATTTATACTTTTGCTCGAAAGTATTATGATGCCTCCTGTGCGGCCGTTTATGTATATATGTATATAACCTGAAAGATTGTAGTCGTCGGCTTCAGCCCCCACGCATATAATGCGGGGGTGTTCGCAAAAGACGCATTTTCACACTTAACCCAACGTCTTGGTCCATTAAGGAGGTGATAGTGTAGTGGACGAGGTAGCCGGACTATAATGCTTTAACACTTTCACTTAGCCAGAGGAGTTTGATAGTGGGGCTACTATATAGCCCCTGGTGGCTCCGCACTCATCCGAATTCGGGGTGCATACATGCCTGGCCGGGAAACGGCCCTTCGTTAAGGCGGAGGAATCTTGAAGATTCCGATAGGTCATCGAGTGGTTGACCAGTCTCACGCTATATCATGACAGTCAGTTTTTGGCTTTCTCTACTAAGCTGCTCGTTCGGATGAACCAGGGCACAATCGCAGTAGTTCTCCTAGTGCCGCCTTAGCCGATAGAGCGGAACATAAGGCAGCAAAACACAGGAGTCGGGCAAACCCAACATTTGACCAAAGACATGATTCGGAGCAGATGCATATAAGGCCAAATTCATGAAGCCGAACACTCCCTAAGGTATTCGGTCTTTATGGTGTAAACCGGGCCTGAAGAGTCCCCTTTGTAATAAGCCCCTGGTATCTGGGTACGTGCATTATTCTGACGTGGCCACATGCCAAGACGCCAGCATCCTTCTCAATTGTACTGAGAATCCGAGGGATGTGTATCAACAAGAGACAGTAAAAAGGTTTACGCGGGGTCTTAATCTAAAAAGAATCCTTGGAACGGGTCCCTACTGCACGTCTGCGCCTGTGTCTCCGTTGTGCTGTATTCTGGACGGGTGTAGCATGATGGTCATCTGAAAAAGAGAGGAAATTAATTGAAAAGTTGCCATGCAAAATGTAAATTATACTATATAAACAATATATAGTTCAAAAATGAGTAAAGTTGAGTCTGATTGCCACTTGTGTGTGCGTTTTGAGCTGCTTGTATTGTAATAGGGGTATGGCCATCAAACCTGTATCAATTATATATAGCTGTACCGGACTCGTCCAACAGTGTCCGTGGTCTTAACGACCTGCCAAATGCTTTAGTTAGTGAGGCCGTTTAGTGTGTGGCTGCCGAGGCAGCCGCACAGTCTTCCGCACGCAAGGTGCGCTCAATATTTCCATTTACTGTAATGATGCCGCGTGGACCGGGAATCTTAAGCATGAGGGAAGCGTAATGCGGTATTGCGTTAAAGCGAGCGAAAGCTTCACGTCCGAGTAGTGCTTGATAGCCACTTTGGAACGGAGCGATGTGGAAGGTTAAATTTTCACTGCGGGAGTTATCGGGGAAGCTAAATATAACCTCTAGTAGCAGGGAGCCCGTACAATGGGCTTCTGGGCCTGGCGTTGCTCCTTTAAAGGAAGTATTTCTATGGCTAATTTTTGCTGGGTCTATCCCCATGTTGTGTACTGTGTCCTGATATATCAGGTTTAAACTACTCCCGCCGTCCATTAGAACTCGTGTGAAGTGGTGTCCGTCAATTATTGGGTCTAATACCAAGGCAGCCCATCCTTCCCGCCGGACACCTGCTTAGTAATCCTGATGGTCAAAAGTGATCGGTTCGGATGACCAGTGGCAGAACTCCGCGGTGATAGGCCCTGGGGCATGTGTCTCTGGGAGTGCCGCTTTGTTTCTCCCCTTTATTACGTGTAACCCATTGACTGTTTTGACTTCTGGTGGGAATTTCTTCTGTTCCCCAGTGCTTTGCTTGCGAGGCTCGTCCTCGTCTTCTCTTGGTGTATCCTGCCCCTTAGGTTCGGCGTTGAGCTTGCCGGACTGCTTGAAGACCCAACATTCTCTATGGGTATGATTTGCATGTTTGTCGGGGGTGCTATGGATCTGACATATTTGGTCCAGAATCTTGTTTAGGCTGGACAGTTCGTCTCTATCGCCTTTAGAGGGCAGCTTTTGCTGACCTGGACGAGAGCTTCTGAATCCGGCGGTTACTGCCGTGGTCTTCAGGCTCTCTTCTTTATTCTGGCGCTTGTTTTTGCTGCGTCGTGATTTCCCGTTTCCATCCCTGACTTCAGATGTACTTGGGTCGCTGGTGCTGCATCGGGCTAACCAGCTGTCCTCGCCCGCGCAAAAGCGGGTCATGTGGCTTGTTAATGCTGCCATTGTTCTCGGCTTTTCCTGGCCGAGGTGTCTGGCGAGCCATTCGTCTCAAACACTGTGCTTGAAAGCTGCTAAGGCTTCGGCGTCCGGAGAGTCGACTATTTGGTTCTTCTTAGTGAGGAGCCTGTTCCAAAGCTTTTGGGCTGACTCTCCGGGCTGTTGGGTTATATGACTTAAATCGTCTGCATCCAGAGGTCGGACATAGGTCCCTTGAAAATTTTCCCGAAAGGCGTCTTCGAGCTCTTCCCAGCTTCCAATGGAGTTTTCGGGGAGGCTTTTAAGCCATTGTCGGGCTGGTCCTTTGAGCTTGAGGGGTAAATATTTGATGGCGTGGAGATCATCTCCTCGAGCCATATGGATGTGGAGGATATAGTCCTCAATCCAGACCCCAGGGTCTGTTGTTCCGTCGTACGCCTCTATGTTTACGGGTTTGAATCCCTTTGGAAATTCATGGTCCAGCACCTCATCGGTGAAACATAGGGGGTGTATGGCACCCCTGTATTTGGGTGTACCGTGGTGTCCGTATGTTTGTTGTGTTGCATTGCATACTGGAGCGCGCTTGCGTGACCCGTATATGGATCTGGTTGCGCCGTCCTTTTGATGCGAGCCTTCGCGTGGATCGTGTACTGGCTTATGTGCGGTGTCGTTTGCCGCTTTATATTGGCCGCGAGGTCGTCTACCCGACCGGATGGCCGTTTTGTTCTCTAAGTGCGGGGGATCTAAGGCCTCCTCGTCGAATTCAGGTAGCAACTTTCGCTTTGGGTAGCTCTTGGTGTGGCGATTACCGCCGTACTTTGCCGCAGTGGTGAGTGATTTACTCCATCTGATTCTGAGTGTGTCCTGTGCAGCCCTGATTCTTTGCTTCTGCTTTTTCAGACTTCTCGCAGTGGCAACAAGCCTTTGATGGGCATTTTGTTGCTCCGGGCACTTGTCCGGTGTGATGTCGTCCGGACTGTTGTCTTCGACGTAGTTGGGTTGTTCGGTTTGATTCTCCGTGTTGCCCTGGTTGGGCGATGGTTCACCCTGCTCTATCGCTGGGTCCATATGATCGATGTTTCTATCGAGGCGGGATTTGGAGCGGCGCTTACGCCGGCGCTTTGACTGCTTCTCAAGGGAACAACCCTCGTTGTGTCCTTCCGTTCCTCGTCGTCGTTTTCTATGGGTGTGTCCACCATGTATATATCATATGATGAAGTGGGCGTCCAGTGCCCTGTGGGCAGTGGTTCCTGTTCGTCTCCTGCATCGTCGTCCATAGCGTCGATGTCTTCGGAGTCGAAGTCGAGCATGTCGATCAAATCGTCAACAGTGGCTACTAAGTGCATGGTGGGTGGGCGGCGAATTTCTTCGTCATCCGCATCCCAATCCTGCAGAACATAGTTCGTCCCGGACTCTCCTGACAGGGAGAGAGACCTTAATGAGTTCAGTATGTCGCCGAAGGGCGAGTGCTGAAAAATATCCGTGGAGGTAAGCTCCATGATCGGCGCCCAACCGGATTCGATAGGTACGGGCACAGGCGGTTCGGAGTCCGTGGCGGGGAGGAATCCGGGAGTTCGGCGTCACGGCTCTCATGAAGGGTAAGCTTGATACTCGGCTCGATCGCCAATGAGAGTGCGGCCTCCGTGGCGGGGTCTATCCACCTGTCCATGGATGGCGCAACTGGTTCTGAATTGAGGGTCGGAACAGTTGCCGGTGCGGTCTCTTGAACATTGTCCGATGGTAGAGCTAAATCATACTCATCGTGACCGTGTGGCGCACAAGGCAGGGGCTCGAATCCGTCGAAGATCAAGTCTCCGCGGATATCGACCGTGTAGTTTAAGCTTCCAAACCTGACCTGGTGGCCAGGGGCGTAACTGTCGATCTGCTCCAGATGGCCAAGCGAGTTGCCCGCAGTGCGAATCCGCCGAATACGAAGATCTGTCTGGGGAGAAAAGTCTCACCCTGGACTTCATCGCTATCAATGATCGTAGGAGGCATCAAGCCTACGGCGACGACATAGAGGAACTCTCAATGAAAGCACCAATGTCGGTGTCAAAACCGGTGGATCTTGGGTAGGGGGTTCCGAACTGTGTGTCTAAGGCGGATGGTAATAGGAGGCAGGGAACACGATGTTTTACCCAGGTTCGGGCCCTCTTGACGGAGGTAAAACCATACATCCTGCTTGATTTATTCTTGATAGTATGAGTAGTACAAGAGTTGATCTACCACGAGATCGGAGAGGCTAAACCCTAGAAGCTAGCCTGTGGCATGATTGTATGTTGTCCTACGGACTAAAACCCTCCGGTTTATATAGACACCGGAGGGGGCTAGGGTTACACAATGTCGGTTACAAAGGAGGAGATATACATATCCGTATTGCCTAGCTTGCCTTCCACGCCAAGTAGAGTCCCATCCGGACACGGGACGAAGTCTTCAATCTTGTATCTTCATAGTCCAATAGTCCGGCCAAAGGATATAGTCCGACTTTCCAGAGACCCCCTAATCCAGGACTCCCTTAGGAAGTCTGTACCTTACCCTATTTCTGTTCAGCGCCACTGGCCTCCTTGCCCACTTTGCACTTGCGGGCATTATGTCCGTCAGTTCCCCCACACTTGCGGCAAGTGTAGCTGTTACCTGTGTTATCTCCATTGGTAGAAACCTGGGCAGCTCCAATCCTCTTGTGCAGCGTTTGCTTGTTGACAGTGCCATCTTTGCGGAGTGGGCATGTGTGGTAATTATGGTTGCTCAGGACATTGCAGAATCTGCATGGCCTTATCCCGAGAGGTTTGCCGTCCAGGCCAAATTCCACGCGCCTAATGGGGCATGGCGGCTTTTTGGCTGCTGCTTTCGCTGCTTGTGTCTTACACTTCCTCCCCTTTGTGTTTGAGATTATGGGTGGTTTAATCACCCTTTCCTTCTACTGCTGGTAGGATGTCTTGTTGTCATGTCGTTCGCCTGTAGCACCATCAAGCTCATGATCTTGCATGTGAGCATGTTGGTGCTCTTGAGTGTGCACATGGGAAAGCTATGGTTGTTGTTGCTCCTCTTCCTCATTGTCGAATGGGTCAATAGCTCCCAGATGGTTCATCTCGGATAACATTGTAGCAATATCCTGCTCAATGGCTTCATTGTCCGCGGCACCTCCGTTTTCAGCAGAATGCATGGCCTCGAGTTCTTGTTCAAGTTTGTCCATGATGACCCATGACCTCGCCATTTGCTCTTGGCTTCTCAAGCTTTTTCTGTGCACCCTCATGTTCAGCGTCAGTAGTGAGCTTTCAATGCAGTATTGGGATGCCTTGTTTGACGCTACTGTTCTCAACTCATTTCTGTTGAATGTTGGCTGGATATTCGGGCGTTTGGTGTATCTCCTGAGCATGTATTTCTCTGGAACGCTGGTAGCCTTAATTGTCTGCATCATGCACAGGACATGCACACAGAAAATACCTGCATTTTTTGAAGAGGTGCATGTTTTTTGTCATTTCATTCAGACAAAAACTTTGCAAAAAAAGTAGTAGAGTATGTAACATCTTTTTTTAGTCCTCACCTATGTGGTCCCATAGCCTGCACTCTCACTCATATGTTTCTCCCACGGGGTCTGCAACCACCTGGAACGCGTGTTGAGCCCGCGCGGACAGTTTTTGCGGGTTGTTGTAGTGCACGAGGTACTTTGTGGGTTCTTCTGTCTCTGTCGCCGTGAAGAGTGTGCTCAGTTTTAGCCTTTTTCTGATCTCGCTGTACACAGCTCATGAGTAAAGCTTTGCCATCTAGGTGTCAAACCCATAGAAGGTCAGTGTGTTTTGTTCCTTCTCCCATGCAAGAATGATGACCAAATTATGTCTCACAAATAAAGTTTTACTTCAGTAAGCATGTTATTTTTTATCTTACGAAAGGTGATAGAGCTATACATGGTTACCCATTGTCTCCTGGTTCTCTGTCTGCCTCCTTGTTTTGACGCAGGAGTTTACCTGGCTGACAAACCGGTGGAGGTTTTGTCTCTCACTAACGAAGTTCTTCTTGAGCACATAGTTCATGCTCTCACTTCGTTGTGTGGATGTCATTTTGGCGCAAAAAATTTCTTTGAAGTAGGCTGATATCCATATCTCACGCTTGTTCCACATGCCCACCATCATGGCATCATCATGGAGGTTGTACTTATCCATGAGTCTTTTCCAGGCAGCCTCAAACTCAGTTGGCATGAGGGGACAGTTGAGGATTGATGTGAATTCATCCTTAAAGTCTCCGTGCAGGTTGTACTGGTATGCGAGGTGTTCCCTGTACTTCTTCATAATGTGCCAGCGGCACAGCTTGTGTATTGTGTTCTTGAAAGCATCTGGGATCGCCAAAGCCATTGCCGGGCACTGGTCTAGTAATGAGAAAAGAGACGTGGAGTGGTCAGCGGATGGTAGTGCATATATACCAATAGAACTGACACAACATTTTTACTGTGTTATTTTCCTTTTTTGGATGGGGGTGGTGGTTGGGGGTGGTTTTGGCGGTTGTACCTGTGAGGATGCATGTAGGAGCCTTCCCTCTCATGCACCTTAAAAATGTCTTGAACAACCATCTGAATGAATCTACATCCGCATATCTTATCAGGGCGAAACCAAAGAATGTAGTCTGTAAGTGGTTGTTAGTACCTACAAATACCCCAAGTGGCATATGGTACTTGTTGGTCTTATATGTGGTGTCAAACGTTACACAGTCACCGAAGTCCTGATAGACCCCTCGGCAACTTGCGTTCGCCCAGAATATGTTCTTAACTCTGTCAGACTCATCGAGTTGCATGTCGCAGAAGAATTCCATGTTTATAGCTTTCATCTCCCTAAAGAAGTTGACAGCCTTTAGGACATCATCCACATCATCCATCCTTGAAGTCTTTGCTTTGCTGCATATTAAAAGTGAATAGTCATCCAAAAATGCATGTTGAACTGGCGTCAGGTCATGCGTTGCATAATATGTTTGTACTGACAGAGGAAAAAAGACGAAGATGGTTTATGGGAGGAGAACAAGTTTGTACTTATAGGTTAATCAGGTCTTTGGCATTCATTTCGAGGAAGTAGCTACCGGGGTCATCACCGCCCAGTATGCTCATGATTTGCGCGTGTTCAATGCCTTTGAACTGCAGGTACTTGACGTACTCCAAGATTGTTTTGTCAAAGTTTTTGTGGGAGTGCAAGAAGACAATCATTTGGGGGGTGAGCTGTAGCCTGTGGTTGTGTTCCCAGACTATCTCTTTTACGACAAGTGTTCCATCCTTTTCCCTGTCCAGCCTCATTTTAGCCCCGTAGTTAGTCTTGGCTGTCGTCTTGTTCTGCTGTCTATTTTCTTCTGACACCTTCGATTCATAGATTCCATAGCACGTGCAATAAAGGTAGACTCTGATCTCAACCTTGGAGCCTTCCCTGATAGCAAAACCCGCGTGCTTTGCATAGACGTTGTAGAAGTCCTTTGCTTCTTGGAAAGTTTCAAAGCGCATCTCTAGCCTTAGCAGTACGTAAGCTTCAATATTAGGTGGCTGCACGCAACAGTGAGCAAACAAAAATGTAGTTATGAAAATGTCAGATGGGGTGGTCGCAGTACCATGGTATGGACTGTGCTTGTATGTTTTTTTCTGAATGGATACTTACATGTGTATAGCTCTGTGCTGCCTCGGGTGTTTGCTGTTCACCCTGTTGTATGGGCGCGGGTGGTGTCACCCTTGGCATATGCAGCAATGCATCTCTTGGAGCGAGCAATGTTGAAGAAGGTCTCCGTCTCTCATTGTACGGTCGTCTCCCCTCACATTCGTTGTGAGGTTGCTCCAGTCTATATGGCTCATATCTTGTACTTTGCATCCTGCTAGAGTGGCCAAAATTTCTGTTTCTTTGGCCTGGTCTTCCCGTCGCAACCGCTTTTGCAGCACGGATGATTGATGTAGACGGAGCGACTTGTGGAAGCATGTGTGTCCTTGCCTTCCTGCATACGCTAGGAAAGGAAAACATTTGTTGTTGGGGGATATTGTTGACCTTGTTACAACCCAGTAGTGTCAAAGCTTGTATTCCCAGATATCGGAGTTTCCTGCATAGAAGAACTTTTCCGTGCTTCTGATGATTCAGGTGTAGTTTGAAATCTTCCTGTATTGTTGAAGTATCCAGGTGCTATTTCTGGTGTTACCCAACCAGGCGGTGCCCCATATCTGCTTGTCTCATCAAACCCTCGCTGCGTGTGCCGCCTTGCATGTTTCTGCAATGACTTCAACAGTTTTGGGATTAATCTTTTCTGCATTTTTCTCGTATACATGCTATGGGTAACATATCATGCACTGAAGGCAATGTACAAGTTGAACTTGCATCGCTGGCCGTTATTAAACTTTGTTCTCTATTTTGTATATGTTTTAGTTTTCAGTCGAACTGATGAACGTACATGTTCAGTACGGATGTACTGATGTACTGATTTTTAGCACTGCTTGCAAACTGAACATTGAACTTCATCTGTTATGGGAAGTTTTTTTTATCTTTTTTCCCTATAAATGATGCATAAACATTTGGTGCACTGCATGCAAATTGAACATTGAACTTCAGAGATATATTGATATGCATATATATATAACTGATGCATGTCTTCTCTTTTTTTCTATAACTGATGCAACTACACTATAAGTACTCCTAGTTTATGTATCATTGAACTTATTGTGTAACAAGTGTATATTTTTTCAACAACATTCTTTTTTACTAGTAGAAATAACATCATACAAACTTGCAGTGGTAGTTGAACCTTATATAAAGCCTAGTAGCTACTTGGACTGATGCATAAGTCTACGTTTTTTGGCTTGAACTGAAGCTAGCATATTAGAGGTACTGACAGTAACCTCGACATCTAAACTGTGCATTAAGTGGCAGGGGTGTAATGAACTGATGCAAGCATTTTGCAATGTTCCATCTGCTTCTTTATCATAGGAACATGTGTCACTGATGCAGCACACATCTAGTACTGATGAATCTGGTAGTGTAACATGTATGCAGATCATAGTGTGTGCATTTTTAAAACTGAATCTTCTTCATTGCAGGACTGATGAACTGATGAACTGAACACAAACATTACCTCCAGTGGCATGTTCTTGGAGTAGACTTCTTCTTCCTCTCGCGGGCGACGTACTGGCATGTTCTTGGGAGGCGGCACCATTGATGCAGGCAAGGAGCTTGGGGAGACGACAGCGCTGCTGCTTGTGGTGGATATCCGGCGATGAGGTCCGGGGAGGCAGCTGCTGGCGGGGATCACAGACCTGACCAAGGAGCCCCGACGAGGGAGGGAGACAGGAGGGGGCCCAGACGAAGGAGCCCCGGCGAGGGAGGGAGACAGGAGGCGGCCCAAACGAAGGAGCCCCAGCCAAGGATCCCGGCGAGGAAGGGAATGGGGGCGGTGGATCCAATGCCGGCCAGTCACGGTGTCGCGGGCTCCCTCGCTCCGGTTGCCGCCGTCGCTCGCTCGCCCATGACGATGCCCCGGGCGGAAGAAGGCGGGTTGGGTTCGG